>NC_034593.1:141669765-141694953 GCF_900095145.1 Mus pahari | reverse complement strand
TAGAGATATGCACACAGACAGTATATGCAATGGGTAGAGATATGCACACAGACAGTATATGCAATGGGTAGAGATATGCACACAGACAGTATATGTGATGGGTAGAGATATGCACACAGACAGTATATGTAATGGGTAGAGAAACTGCCAAGTGTGTGCAGATGCCCCTGCCTTATGGATTCCTACCAGTGCTGTGTTAGTAGCTGTTTTACCATATCTCTGTCAATATTGTTGCTGCCAGTTTTCATCACAGCTATTTTATACCAGGTGACAACTTGACCTCATAGTTTCTATCTGCATCTCTCTAGTTACTAGTAGCGGAAGCATCTATTCCATGGTTTTATTAGACATTTGTATATTTCTCTAAGTAAATATCTAGTCAACCCCTCTGTCCATTTTTTTAAAAGTTGGGTTTTTACATGTAGATACATGTTGGCTACGAGGGATGGGATTAGTGGACTGTTTCCCAGTCTATGGCTGACCTTTCTCTCTTTCTAGTTTCTCTGAAGCCTCAAAGGTTTTAGTTTTGAGAAAATTTCTTTTGAACTCTTAAAAGGATCACAATATTTTACCACTCTGACTGCAGTTGTAGGACTAGAAAGATTGCTCAGTGATTAAGATCACTGGTTGCCTGTGCAGGGGAACTGAGTTCAGTTCCCAGAACTATATGATGGCTCACAACCATCTGTAACTACAGTTCCAGGAGACCCAGGGCCTTCTTCTACCATAGTCACTGTGCACACACACCCATGGAGTGAGAATAAATAAATCTTTATAAATAGATTTGAATACAATTGTTTAAAATTAATGTTAAAGATTTAAGGCAAATCAACAACTAAACTTGTATCCAAACAAGGAAATGAAAAGATGTTTTAGTCATTTCATCTTTAAAGTAATCCAAAATTTTTGAAGAGAACACACTTACTGGATACCACTGTTGGTTTCATGTTCTTCATGAAACTGGTATGGAAACTCAAAATTCAGCCTTGTCAGGTCACAAGCTGTTTGCGGGAATGTATCAAAAAAACGAACCTGAGGACAAAAACTATTCTTTGCAGTGGGACTACTGAGAACAGCACATGGCCAAAGCAAAGCTAGCAAGCCAAGAAACTTCACCTCCTGGCTGGAATGCAAAGCTTTGCTCCCCAAGTCCAAGTGCAGTGTGTTACTTCTCAAATATCGTCTGGAAGGGAAGGTGAATGCCAAGCTGCTCTGGCTGAATTTCACTGTCAGCTTCCTGTTACCTAGAGTTACCTGTGGAGAGGGAACCTGATACAAAGAGCTGTTTGGATCAGGTTAGCCTGTGAGAGGTTCTATTGATTGGCTGATTTAGGATGGCCAAACCCATGATGGGTAGTGCCATTCCTAGGACCTGGGCTGCTAAGAAAGCCAGGTGAGGCCTGTGAGCCTGTGAGCCTGTGAGCCTGTGAGGGAGCCAGCGCGCAGCATCCTCGATGGTTTCCGCCTCCACTCTTGCTCAAGTCCTTGCACTGACTCCAAGGATAAGATAATCAACCTCCCCAGGTTGGTTTGAGTCAGAACATTTTGTAGCAGCAGGGGAAAGCAGACTACCGCAAAAGTCTATCAGACAAGCTGCTGGTAACAAAGGTATCTAGTTAGAAGCTCCTGGGTGTGCGGAAGGGGAGTGCCTATGAAGAAGACCCAAAATGTGTTGCAGCATCCACTGCTTTGCTCTAACGCAGCACAGGCACACACACCTTGCTTTTACTGACAAGCACGTCTCTGTTTCTAGAGCCTGCAGTTTAAAATTCTCCGCTGTGGATCTTTTTGAAAATTGAAGAGTCAGCTTTAATTATCGACAGGTATGAACTCTGAAAGGCTGGACTTTCATCCAGGTTTTACTGTCTGCGTATCTATCACAGAAAAAGAAGCACTGGATTCAGTCTGATTACGTAAGACCCACTCCTCTCCGAGTGTGCACCTCTAGGAATTGAGCTCTGATTCCAAAAATGTGCATACAATTGCATTAATATTAAAGAATACTCTTATTTGAATTAGCGAACCTCAGAGTGTCTTCTACATAAAATTTCAATAAAACTACAAATCATTAATTCTATTATGTTATTTTTAAGGAAACAAGATTGTGACAAATGAAAGGTGAAAAACGGTGAGGGTTGTGTGGCTTGAAGGTGTTTATTAAATTCTGTTGTCTACAAGCAGACAGGAAGTTCATATTATTTTTATGCTTTCAACTGGATTACTTTTATATAAAAAAGCATGGTTTTCAGTTGAAGCTGAGCTAAGGGCAGAGTCAATCTTGTTTGTCAAGACTGCATAATTAGTTCAAATCAATGTACAGAAAGCAGAGCTGAAGATATTAAAGTCAAAGCTGTTCATTGTAATCTTCCTAGTGAGTCTGGGAGTCAAGAATAAAGCACAATTAATTAAACTGGAAACCATGGCAAGTATAACCAGAAACAAAACCATGTGAATCAAAAATAAGAAATGGTCCAATAGGTATGTCCACCCTGCGATACTTCTTCTTGAAGCTTTTAAAGCTCAGTTGTGTGGTCCTCAAGCATGTTGTGAATGACAACAGCATGTTGTCCTCTAGGCTGGACATCCATGGTAAAATGTCGAACAACTAGAGCTTTAAAAGGTATAAATAGAAAACACACAGTCCCTAAAAGGAGTGACAAGTTGAAAGAAAAGAAATGAAAACAGTAGATTTATGCCACGCTGGGCTGGATTGGGCCCCTGCTGTTACATTACCACTGCAGTGGTCAGCAGAACAAGGCTAAATCTGGGGGAACCCACTTCCTAGTGGGTAGCAGAGGAGATGTGAAGGTCGAGGCTCAAACACTGATGATGTGGGCATCAGAAAGGGGTGTCGATGTAGTGTGACAGAGCACTCTACAAAACGGCATAACAGCGGGTGGCATCCTACAGCGTCTTGCATTACCTGTAACGAAACTGGCCCTGTAAAATAAAGATAGGGAAATAGATCTTTAAGTAACTGAGAACTTCCTGCGGAGAATATTAACTGCAGACTGGGAAGACGGTTCCGCTGGTGAAGTGTTTGCCGGGAATGGATGGTGATCTGAGTTCAGGAAGCAGAGACAGGAGGGTCACTGGCCATGTCTGGTGCCAGTCTAGATGAATCAGCACACCTAGATAAGATCCTGTCTCCACCAGTGAGGTGGGGACAGACGGAGAAGGATGCCTGACACTCCTCCCTAAGCACACACATATGTGCAGTTACACATGTCAGGCACAGCACATACCCACACACAGCACATTCACATGGTCACACACGTACACACACCAGAAGTACCCATTAGGTATGCTCTTCAAACTAGTAAAACAAGACACAAAGTCATCATGAATGGTAGTTCATTCAGCAGGTATTCCCTAATGGCAGGATGGTCCTGCAGAAATCTCTACATGAGGAACCTCATGCCCCCACACACTGGGGCAACTCTCCTTGCTACAAATGACAAATTTAGCAGCATCTTATAGATGTTGGAATCTCTTTCATGAAAAAAAATCCCATTATTTAACTTAATAATAAATAATAATAATAATAATAATTAAATAATAATTTAATTGTCAAGGATGGCTATATGACAAATCTGTTCACTTTCTTTGCTAAATTATCTTTTGGTTATATAATGACATTTTCTCATTGATTTATTTATTCACTTGACATTCTGATCATAGCTCCCCTCTCCTTCTAGTCACCCCCCCACACACACACCTCCTTGCCGAATCCCCTATCCCCTCCCCTCTGAGAAGAGGGAGATCCTTCCCTAAGTACCAACTCACCCTGGCAAATCAAGTCACTCCAGGACTAGGCACATCCTCTCCCACTGAGGCCAGGCAAGGCAGCCCAGTTAGGGGAACAGGAACATCCCGTGGGCAAGAATCAATCTGTGACACTATGAATAATACTCTGTTATGCTTGCAGACAGGAACCTAGCATGGCTGTCCTCTGAGAGGCTCCACCCAGCAGCTGACAGAAGCAGGTGCAGAGACCGACAGCCAAACATTAGATGGAGTTTGGGGCTGGGGGGTCTTGTGGAAGAGTTGGAGGAAGAACTGAGGGACCCCAAGGAGATAGAGACTCCACAAAAAGACCAACAGAGTCAACTAACCTGGACCCTTGGAGGTCCCCAAAGACTGCATCTCCAACTAAAAAGCATGCATGGGCTGTTCCTAGCCTGCTCCCTTCCCCCACACATAAGTAGCAGGTATCCAGCTTGAGCTTCATGCGACCCCCCAATAACTGGATGGGGACTGTCCCTGACTGTGTTGCCGGCCTGTGGATCCTGTTCCCCTAACTGACCTTGCTTGTCTGTCCTCAGTGTCTAGTCCTGTGGCAATTTGATATAATGATGATCTAATCTATTTATTCCTTGGAAGTTCCTCTTTGTCCACATCTCTGAATTTATGACAAATTCTTCCATTCCCATCATAACACATGCAAACCGATGTTCACTCATAAACACACCCAGACTCGTACCCGTGTTCATTCACACATATCTGTTGTATACACACAGACACACCACACAACGCACACATACCCACATTCACTCACACAGATACTTGTACTCACAGACACGCCCACTCATGCATGTTCATACGTGCACACATACAACTTGCACTCACACAGGCACACATGTTCAAATTCAAACACCTACATTCGCTCAAACACTCTTAAATGCACACACACATTCTCTCACATACTTCCACAAACCCGTCTACATACATATACTCACACATAGGCAGTGCTTTCTTGCTGCATCTTTTCTTGGTGGGAGAGTCACAGCAGCTCCCTGGACCTCTTACAAGGACACTAAGCCCAGTCTGCAGTGCTTTGCCACTGTGAGCTAATCAGCAAAGGCCTCCCTTTCGAAGCTACCATGCTGCTAACTAGGTTAGGTTTCAGCGTGGGAGCTGGGAAGGATGCACTGAAATTACAACACCCCAGTTAACCTGTCTTCTCTGTCCCTCTATCCTTACATGTGGGCATCCCTTGAGGTTCACAACTTCTGGGTCATGTGGGATGCTGGGAGAAACTAAGACCTGTGTGTGCAATCACGCACACATGATTGTACACAGGAACAAGCACTCACACACACAAGCATGCACACACACTCATACACAGGCACACACTCACACACATACAGAGATACACACACTTATACACACATGTGCATGCACACAAACACACACACAATTGGCCTCAGAGACAACACACAGAAAGTATAAGAAGTAGATTAGGGACTCAAAGTTAGTCCTTCTGCCTTTAAACAAGAGAATTTTGAGTCCAGTTTTCTCAATTGCCATTTCCCCTCACTGCACATATCCAAAAATACCCTTTAAAGGGCCAGCTGTCTGGAGTGTAATAAGATATCTGATATAAAAGCATAGAGCCCCTAATCCTTTGCTGGATATGTAGGGGATGGCATGTCTCTAAGAAAAGGAAGAATAAAACACAGAGAACCAAGAGACATGGTTCTTTTGATCATGCGAGGAGCTGGGTCACATGGAGGGGACTGATGTCCCAGCATAGCGTCTCGTCATTCTCAGGGAAGAAAGTCATGAAATGTTAAAATGGGGTGGAACACGAAACTTGATACTGCATGAAATCAATGATGTAAATTACAAGCCGTCATTGCAAGTTAAAAATGGTGCACTGAGCACACATTTGCAGTCAATTCTTCCCTGAAGCCCATTATTCTTCATTCTAATAAATAGACATAAATCATAAAGCCAGCAAGAATGGAGAAGGGAGCAGACAACTTCGGAAGCAGGAAAATACATGGATTGGTGGAGCCAGCCCTGAAGCCTTTGAAGAGAGGAGTGGAAGCTCATTGGCCTCACACTTTCATCCTGGAATCAGAATGGGGATCTAGCACTAGCTCCCCCTAGAGGAGGAACTGCAGGCGGAGCTTGAGGTGAGGTCCCACTGAAGACCACTAGACTGTATAGTCCTGCCCTGCACTGTGATCTGCTGCCCACTTAACGAGGGCACAGAAGTCAGATGATAGTCAACTGTGTGTCTACTTAACTTTCACCTCAAATTTTTTTATTTTAAACATTTTTATTATGTGTATGTGTGTGCCTATGCATGGATGTGTACATGTGAGTGCAGATGCCACGGAGGCCGGAAGAGTGTGTCAGATCCCCAGGAGCTGGAGTTACAGGAAGCTATAAACTGTATAAAATGGGTGCTAAATCTAAACTTGCTTCTCTGTAAGAGCAGTATGGGCTCTTAACCACTGAGCCATCCCTCCAGCAGTTGATTGATTGATTGATCAATTGATTCTGTTTCATATGCAATTCTTTTTCCCATGGAGGACAAGACAGCTGGCCAGAACCCAGAGTCAAGACAGGACTTGACAACATTAAAGGAAGATGGACAAGGACTTCCGTGCAGAAGACTAGACAAGGTTGTAGTCACATCTCAGCAGGTTTTTAAAGTGTGTACGCATGTGTATGTGTGTGCACATGTATGCATGGGTGTGTATGTGTGTGCCCACATGTGCATTTACATATGAGTGCATGTGTATGCACATGTATGCATGTGTGTATGTGTGTGTGTGCACATGTGTGCATGTATATTATGCATAATGACTTCTTTTCAATCTGTTGTATTTTTAATATCCGAGGGTACTTTTCATTCTTCGAATGTCTTTCTTTGCTTTGTAGAATTCTGTGAATGCATTCCTTGTTAAATACGGTAAATATTCCTATTTGTCCTTTTAAGCTCACTGCTCTGGTGTTACCCAGGACAGACAGACTCCAGGCCCCCAGGGCTTCACACTGCAGGAAAACCCCTGTTCTTAAGTATGAGTGAACTGCCAACTTATAAGCAGCAGAACATGACTGTGAGGATGAGGTTACTAGGCTGATGTGTAGACGAGACAACAAGGTACCTCTTACATCTGCATTACAACGTTACCCTAGATATAAACATGTAGATATATATTTATGGATGCATGCTAGTAAATTGAAGCCCCACCCCACCCCACCCCACCCCACCCCACACTTACAGAGCTTCTCCTTGCTGACATGTGGTACAAAAAACGACCCTGTCGACCTTAGAGATGCTCCTGCTGTAAGGGGCATGGGAACTTCCAGTGTCCTGTTGGAACTGTGGCCATTTTTCAATAACAAAAGCTAGATTACCCTGGAATAGGATGCAAGTGTGAAAAAAAGCTCCTTAGAACCTGAAGGAGCTAGGATGGGCTCATCTACGTCGCTACACAGATGTCCTCACTGATTGAGCTGAGATTCACAGGCAGCTAAGTCAGTTTGGGTCATTTGTTATACAACAATGAAAGTGATTGCTTTACTGGCCAAGAAGACAGAACCTGGCAACTGTGATCAAATGTAGCTCCAGTAATTACTCTAATAAGTTTTTTAAGCCTCTTGTTCCTTAGATTTATTATATATGAGATGTGGGTAAATCTGGTACTTCCAGTGCAAATGAACATAGCATGCCACACATGCTCAGCACTACGACACCAACTGCCATAGAGAAAGGACCCCGTGGTCTTCATCATAGTAGCTAACACAGTGTAAACTACTAAACTGAGGGCAAATAAACATAAGCTGTTCATGATCACCACTATAAGGCAATGCATCTAATGTAATAGTAATATAACTTATAAAGTATAAAATCCATTTATCAGTCGGGGTAGACAAAGTTTAACTGCAAAAAATTCCAATGTACCAGTAACTTGGATCATGAATAATCATTTTTTTTTTTGGTTCATATGAACTACCCACAACCAACAGCTGCACTTTCAAGTCATCGTGTTCCCAGAGACATGAGCAGACAGAGAGCCTGAAGCCAGCATCTTCAGTGTCAGTGGTCCCTGTGTGCACAAGTGAAAGAACACGGTTATCCAGTTTCCCCGTAGTCATCAAGTTCTCTAGTCTGACCCACTGCCTTCCCCATGGCCACTCACAACCACTGGTACCGCCCAAAGGTAAGGACACCAGCGTCACAACCCTGCTGTACTTAGAATGTCTTCTAAGAATGGGACAGGAAACAAAGTTCAATGGTGAGGATGCTTAGACAGTCTCCCATGTCTCCCTTCGGAAATACTTCCTGCTTGCAAGTAAGAAGAGCAACTTCATAGTTTAGAAGTCATGAAGTTGCTAAGTCGTGAAGTCATGAAGATATAAAAGTCATGCTGAGGTCCACAGATTCCATGCTGACATGGGAGGCTATGTGGATGTCCATGGTCTGTGCTGCCCCTGGCGGTTATGGGCAAGAATGCTTCTTGTGCAGGGATATTGATCATTGTAGATTCATAGTTGAGAATGAGAGAAATTGAAGAATTCTATGACATCTACCACCCTAAAATAAACAGAATAGACAGGAAGCCATTAAAGAGAGTTCTTAAAAATTGTGATAGGAAGCCTCATATTAGCTGGGGTGTGCTGTCTGTTTGGTGGTCCAGTGTTTGAGAGATCTTGGGGGTCCAGGTTAATTAAGACTGCTGGTCCTCCTACAGGATCGACCTTCTCCTCAGCTTCTTTCAGCCTTTCCTAATTCAACCACAGGGGTCAGCTGCTTCTGTCCATTGGTTGGGTGCAAACATCTGCATTTGACTCTTTCAGCTGCTTGTTGGGTCTTCTGGAGGGCAGTCATGATAGTTCCCTTTTTGTGAGCTCTCCATAGACTCAGTAATAGTGTCAGGCCTTGGGACCTCCCCTTGAGCTGGATCCCACTTTGGGCCTGTCACTGGATCTTCTTTTCCTCAGGCTCCTCTCCAATTCTATCCCTTTAATTCTTTCAGACAGGAACAATTATGGGTCAGAGGTGTGACCGAGGACCCCAACACACATACAGTAGAGGACTTCCAGGTCTGTGTTCTTTCAGAGATGATGCACCTAACCCTCAACAGACTGAAGGCCCCAGGGAGTTTAGCATCCACGTGGAGACGGGTTGGGGTGGGGAGGAGGTGTGGGATGTGAAGCAGTCGGAGGGTGGGTGGGGAGGGACAGGGAATGGAATAATGAGTGTAAAAGATGAATTACAAATAAAATTAAATTGAAAAACATTGCGACAGGGATGCTGAAGTGAAGCTCTTCACAGTGAATGACTTCTGGCAATGGGGTAGATGTGGGGGAGGGGAAGGACTCAGTTATCTGTCAAGGGCTGGCCGCCGGGAGTTTGACCAAGCTTTAATGAGCATATGGATAACACAAATTGTACTTGATGAATTTCTTTTTTCTTTTTGGAGGGAAGATACAAGGTTGGGAGGTGAACGTGGAGGTAAGAGTGATCAGGCTGCACTGTGTGAAATTCCCAAATAATTATTACAAATATTAGGTTGGAAAAAGAAGAACATGGATATAACTTTAATAAAGTAATCAGCGTGGACATCATCTATAGTATTCATAAGTTAAAGTTATCAGCTATCAAACAGAAAGAGAAGAACACAGAGTCAGGCCTTCTGATGTTCTTCTACATAAATATGGCAAGTTTTATTTATAATTGCGTTTAGGAAAGCATTTGCCAAGATTATATAAATATTCACCATTTAAAAAATACTTCTCAGCAAAGGGTCTCTCTATGTTGTACAGCATGGCCTTGATCTCCTGAAGATTAACCTCCCAGGGTAAGGGGTAAGGTGGAAACAAGCATGCCTTCCTCTTGTGTGCTTGGTGGTTTGTGTCTGGTAGATCAGATGCTAATACACTGGACACAGGGCTTTTCAAACTTTTTCCCATCTCAACCCCTTTTCACAAGAGTAATTTTTATGAGGCCCTGGCTCTATAGGTATGTTACATAGGTATATGAATCAAATATTTAATGACAGTAAATCATTAAGAAATTTATTTAAACAATTCTTTGGTATCTTATTTCCTGTTAGAGAAGAAAGAGGTTTCTCAGCTTAATGAGATTGCTGTGCTTGTTTGGTTTCACATCAAGAATTAAATCTTGGCTGAATATTTGATACTACAGGATATTGTATCTTAAATATTTCTCAGAGTATATTAATATTTTGATTTATAATTTTCAATCCCAAGAATGCTGTTTCACACAAATGTATAATACAAAATAATAGAAGCATCTTTAGGACGATTTCAGAAGTTGTTGGATACTGTCCCAGTCCCAAGACCAAATTCGTCACAATATATTTTAAGAAACTGAAGTTTTCAGCTATCAGTTTGAGAATCTAACATTCTAATTCAATACAATTCAAAGATAATATTAATTAGATACTTACATGCTGAGGAATGATGGGGAAAATACTAAAGTTTTTGCCTCCTATAATGAAAACATTATGCTTCTACAAAGACGGAAACTTTGCATGTGCATTAAAAACACTACAATTAATAATATGTAATAGCTTCAGATATGAACCTTTGCGGTCCAGGCAGTGTTTGTTAGTGATGCATGCTGTGGCCACCTACACAGAGCAAAGCATGTATCCTGTGTCTGAGAACCAAGGCTGCCACATGAACAAGCTCTGCCAGACTTGCAGGATTTGATGTTGAGTTGGCTTTTACCTACTAATCTTTCACATCAACTCCATTCAGTGAGATACTCAGTTTAAGAAACTGGGTATTGGGCCGCATGCTAAAAACCATTTCTTCAAAGGTTCCTTATAAATGCTTTAGCTTGGTGGGCTGTACAGGGTAGTGGAGTGTTTCGCCCTTCCATGGCCTTGTGGGTTTCCGGACCACACTTTCTCCAGTGACTTCCAACCTCACCCATCACTGCTCCATGTCGTTAGCATGTTAGTGACAAGCTGCTGGAGGGGAGAGGCTTAGTTGATCTTCCCACAGCCCTGATGGGACCACAGAATTTCAAGCAAACCTAAAACTGAAACAGAAATTCTCAGCTGATCAAACAGAACCTCCATCTGGAGTGTTGACACACACAGAATTATGACAACAATGTCTCTTCTGAGGTAGAAACATAAGGACTTGAGAAACCCTGTTCTGTTCCAGGGTCACTGTCTTTCCCACCTGCAGAAGGATGGCCACAGTTTGTTCCACGAGGTTAGTTTTCAAGAAAAAAACCAAACCACCACAGGAAACCCTTTCATGCTTGAAAGCAACAATTCAAGGCCTGAGAAGAAAGTTTGGGAAAGGGAAACAATTGTTCCTCCTGCAGTTTCCAGTCTCATCTTCTCTCATTGACACAACTGGAGATTGGTCTTATCACTAGGCACACTACTCAGGAGAACAGTGCTCAGTAAGAAAACACACATAAGGCCCCATGTGAGTCACTTACCCTAGCTGAATCGTCTTTTAACTTTTAATCAATATTTCCATTGTAGTTTGATATGACAATGTAAAAACTTGCTGTCCACCTGAAGTATAGAATAGTGCTGATAATAGTGGAGTCAGTATGTGGACAGTAGTCTTGTTATGTCCCCAGATTGCTCTGCACATGCATACACAATTTTACACATATATATATATATATATATATATGTATATACATACAAACATACATATGCACACACATACACATATACATACACACATGCACACACATATATACATATACACACATATATACATACATACACACACATACATACACACATACATACAAAAATGCATACATACATATACATACATACACATATATACACAAATGAACATGCATGCACACATATACATATACATACATGCATATACACACATAATACATACATGCATATTATTTGAATAAATATATACATATATATTCAAGACAATGTGAAACCTTTGAACACACAGAGAAAGCAAGGTGATAGTGTATAAAACTCCTGAAACACATCTTTTCCTACAGAGACACAGTGGCTTATAGACTCCCAAGATGACCTTGGACTTGGTATGCAACATGTTGGAAAGGTCACACAGAGAGAAGGGTTAAGACATTCATCCTTATGTGACAAAAGCCATTTACATTTGTTCTCGAAGGGCAGGGATGACATTATTAGTGGACAAGCTGCACACTCTGATGCTCACACAGGGCGACGTGGAAAGCCCAGGTTCCTGGCTTCCTATTTCAGAATTCAAGCCCTCCACTACTTATTACAGGATTCGGTCTTTAATGAAGTTCTTATTTAAAGGCCACATCAGATGGGCCTGATTGGGAACCATTTAGGAACTTGGGGCTTATCAAAGTATTTAAATGCCCATGGAATGATTAAAAGAAATGTGTGTGTTCAAATACAAATGGAGAATGATTTGAGGTTGGGTACAAGGGATAGCAGATGGTAACTATTAATTATTAGCTTGTGACCAAAGCTCAGTCCAGTATTAAAAAAGCATTCTGCCTAGCTAGGCACTGCCTCACCTTTGTAGTGCTTTGATTTACCATAAGAATATTAAAGGAAGCATTTCCTCCTGTCATTCATATATCTGAGACGAAAGTGGTGTGTGGCCATTGTTGGAGTCAGACCACGTGAAATTCTGAGGCATGCACATCAGGAGGAGAGAGAGATTATTACTAATGAACAGTCTTCATGGAATTAGTCTGCATCTCTTGCTCTTAATTAACACAGCTCTAAAAGGCTGAGCTGGGATTTGAGACCTCCCTCTCAGCCTTACCCACATTTAGGTAGCACCTAATAAGCGTGTACTCAGTTTGTGCCCCAGTCAAACGGTTTTAATAAATCCCTACAAGCATTTTGGATCTGAAGCCAGCAGGGATGTGTGGGGGTGAAGGGGTTGGGAGGAGGGTAATGCTAGACATGAGTGGAGCCTGACTTTATGAATGAAGTGCCTATATGTCATTAATGTTTCAGTGGGTCCCCTAGCAGGGGTAATTGGGCCTCCAGGGACCTTTGCCAAGCCTCCAAGTTTAATCTGTCCACTGTGAAGATGCTCAGGCCCTGAAGGTAAACGGAACCATTCCTGTTTTTCCTTGAACCCCAGGGTCAAGCAGGCCTAAGGGAACAAGTTTGGAACTGTCGTTTAACATTATCTTCGACATGTACTGTATTTCCAAGGAGCCTGCACAGGGACCCGTAGGCATACGTGCATGGCCCGGAGCTGCAGGGTGGTAGCGTGTCACATGTCTGGTAACAGAAGGGGATAACCATCCCAGTACAAACTTGACATATATAAATTGATTACATAAGTGGGGAGTGGTGGTCCTTTCAAGTGTTCTCCTTTTGTTTGAGCTTTTACAGTAAAATTACCAGCAGCAGTTTACAATTAAGAGGAATAATAATAACCGAATATGCTTTCATCTACACACACAATTACAATGAACTGCATGCCTTAATAGGATTGTGAAAAATCTGCGTTTGACCCATACAAAAAAGTAAACACTCTCGCTCTGGGTACTGTGTCATTATCACAACAAAGGGAAACTCCCGAAATCTGATGATGTAGACATCTGGAGAATGTTAATCACTTCAAAATGACGGATGTTTTTTATTTCAGCTTTTGACAGACGTGCTCCTTCCATAGATAGACGATTATTTACATAAATTACATCACCAACGTGAAAAAAATCAGAGTTAACTTCAAAGGGCGAAATGCTTAATTAAAAAGAGACGTGCGAGTTATTTCTCTCTCTTCTCTGAGATTTTCCTTTAAGGGAGAAAAGCGATGGCTTCGCTGGTATATACAATGAACAAGGTATATTCCACTTTCCTGTAAATATAAAATGAACAAGGTTTTTAAAATAACATTGTCAATTTGCAAAACACATGAAACTCAAGAAGAAGGAGGACCAAAGTGTGGATACTTCGATCCTTCTTAGAAAGGGGAACAAAATACCCATGAAAGGAGCTACAGAGACAAAGTGTGGAGCAGAGACTGAAGGAAAGGCCATCCAGAGACTGCCCCACTTGGGAATCCATCCCATAAATAACCACCAAACCTAGTCACTATTGTGGATGCCAACAAGAGCTTGCTGACAGGAGCCTGATACAGCTGTCTCCTGAGAGGCTCTGCCAGTGCCTGGCAAATACAGAAGTGGCTGATCACAGCCATCCATTGGATGGAGCACAGGGTCCCCAATGAAGGAGCTAGAGAAAGTGCACAAGGAGCTGAAGGGATTTGCAGCCCCATAGGAGGAACATCAATATGAACTAACTAACCAGAGCTCCCTAGGACTAAACCACCAATCAAAGAAAATACATGATGGGACTCATAGCTCTGGCTACATATAGCAGAGGATGGCCTAGTTGGTCATCAATGGGAAGAGAGGCCCTTGGCCCTGTGAGGGTTCTATGCCCCAGTATAGGGGACTGCCAGGGCCAGGAATGGGAGTGGGTGGGCTGGGGAGGGGCGTTGGGAGTTTTCAGAGGGGAAACTAGGAAAGGGGCTAACATTTGAAATGTAAATAAAAAATATCTAATAAAAAAAGTGGCCTTAAAAAATAAATAAAAATAAAATAAAAACGTTGCCCTGTTGGAGACATTCACCTTTAAGAATAATGACTGCTTTTTAGTGCTCTGAAAGCCATCAAGGGTTGTAAGTCTACTTCTAATTTCTCAAGTTCCTTCCTTTGTTAAAATGGCAATTTGGAGTTCACTCTGCCACTCTAAGGAGGAGACCAGACAGATTCAAGCCCACAGTCTCACCTCAGGCACTCTTCCCTTCAGATGCCTGAATGAGACTCCTTAGGTAAGAGGTGGACTTTCAAAACAACTCAGTAAAACCTTGCACCCTGCACCCTGTACGTTTAGGAAATCTCAAGCAAGAGCAGCCTGAAGACAAAGGTTGGAAAACTGTTCTTGCAGGGAGAGCCCCAGGCTGCCCTGCTGGTCCCTCAGGGCAGCCCCTGACTGGCGGCGTGCTCCCGGATGCTGGTTGGAGGAGCTGGTGCAATTTGGCTGATCCACTACAATTTCCTCTTACACTCGGAGCTGATCTGCAGGCTGACCCTGGACAATTTGTCTTCTTTCAGGGAGAAATGTCACCCGAAAGGAAGCGATTAAGTCAAGAAGGTAATTCCCTCAGAACCGTCCACTGTATAAACAGAACTTGACCTCAGGTAATTTATTGCTGGTCCCTAACAAAGAGACTTAAGATATAGGCCTGATGGAGTAGAGATCCAAATCTGTCAGGGAAAAGGGCAAGAGAGCAAAACCTCACAAGGTTTCTCTGGAACATTCCTATTTAGAGTCTTAAGTCCAACTAATGGTTGCAGACACAAAAAGTGGTATCTGTCTGCTGAGAATGAAAAGCTCGTTTTATAATAATAAATGTTGCATGGTTAAGCCATTAATTGTCTTATTCTTTTACTAGAGCCAGATTAATCGTGGTAGTCTCACAAGTAACCATGACTACTTATTTCATCCTCAGCAATGGACTTGATTGTACACTAAGGACCAGGTATGGTCCAGGGTGATGAGAACTGTGTTATCTGTTGACCAGAGTAGAAGGTGAGAGCCAGAGACATCGGCTAAAAGGTCTGAGTCACACTGTGTTAGAGGTTTATAAAAACCAAGTGACTGGAAGCCAGGATGTGACAGAGTCAACCAGAGTCCCGATCTGAGATCTGACAGTATCCCTCCCAGGGATCATTCCTGCTGGGTAGTGGAAAGACTACAGCCTTCACAGTAGCATATCCTTATAACTTAGCTGTTTCTAGCTTCCTTTCCAAGAACTAACTAACTGCCCTGGGAGATCCTTTTCCTACCCCTACCTAAGCCTCCGTAGCTCCCCTCCCCCTCTCTTCAGGTACCTCCTTCCTTTTCAGTTTCTATTCAGTTTGGGGGCAGCCCACCAGGGTCCACAGCTGAGACCACCCACATCCTACAGTGGAAACAGACTTGAAATCCCTGTCAGTTACACCAGCACAAGGTTCAGGGTTGGATTTTAACGCTGAAACATTTTTCTGAAACTCCCCTCCCCCGCCGACCGCTCTGCATAGGCATTTGAATGGCTCCTAGTAACTAGCTAATCACAAAGCATCGTCCTTGAGCTTCTCCACAGGCTCTGAAAGCAAATAACAATGCATGCTCAAGAAGGAGAAATGTCACCCATTTGTCCAATCTGTACAGTGGGACTAATACCACATCTAGAATCTTCTAGACAGACTGCCTAGCCTCCTTCAAGTGGGCTAGGGGCTCCGAGATCCTCATAGGAACCTCATAAAGGAGGAGTTGGTTTGTGTAATGATGTTTTCCTAAATTGAAAGCGACAAGCCACATTTAGCGGAGGAATCAGGAGGCAACTGAGAGCAGGAAGCCTTTACATTCATTACCGCAGCTGGTTTAGCTTTGAATGGTGCGGAAGGAGTCGAGCGAGCGAGCAGGCAGAGGATGTCCTGAAAAGATTCAGCAGCCATCCAATTAGGCAGGAACCGTCCAGCAGTTACCAAAGGCTCGCTCTGGTCTGTATTACACAAAATAAAGCACCTAGATTGGGTTTGACTTCAGCTGATTGAAGTCATAAGGCATCATGTTCCCCTACTAAATAACCCTGGCACAGGTTAAATTACTACTGGCACAGGTTAAAATTAGGATTCTGCCTAGATTCTTAACACTAAGATAAGTCACAGAGCAAACCTGTAGTAAGTGCTTGTTAAAAACAAACATGATTGGGATAGTTTTTACTTCAAGAGAATTTTCTTCTAATGCTTGGGTCCTCTCTCTTGCCCACCCTTGACTTTGTTTCCTTTAGGAAATTATAAGACACTTTATTTGAAATATAAAACATAGAGAAAAAGACAGAATGTCCTATAACAGACTGTGATCTTCCATAATCAAGGGGAAGAGGACACTAAATTCTTTAAAAGTACAATTGACATGCCCTCTTAAGCCAAACATGAGCATGTAGCTGGGGCCTTGTCCCACAGTCCTTGCCTCAGCCACCCTCAGCCCGAGAACTTCAGTCCTACCCGAGTTTCTACCTGTAGTGCTCCAAGATGCTGCACACTGAAGTTGTTGAAATTGCTCAATAATTTCTCACCCTGACCTTTCGCTGCATATATCCTGTCATCTTTGCAACTTTTCCTGCTTGCCTGTTTGCAGAATTCATTCATATCAACCATGAATACATGCCAATATAGACCTCTTTGCCCTTTATGTGAAGAACATACACCTCCCCTGGGACTCAGCCTTAATGGCTTCTAGACTCACCCCAATTTGGAGAAAGTAACTCATATTTGCTTGTTAAACACTTGATACATGTGTTTTTCTAGAGACGTCTGGAGTCAAGCTGCTATATCCTGTTGAACAGTAATGCTCAACCTTTCTGCACGATGCCAAACTCCTTTCTAAAAGGATTGTGACCGCTCATGCTCTCCTTAGCCAAGAGTTCCTAGTTTCCTTCATCCCAGCTGTGATGCTATCATCTCCTCAACGGGGATGAATTTAGAACCGCCTAAGAGAAACACCACTAAACATGTCTGTGTGGGAGTTTTCAGGGAGGTTTAACTAAGAGAAAGCTACTCTGTATGTGGGTGGCACCTCCTATGATCTGGGGTCCTGGAACAAATGAGAAGCAGGAAGTAAGTTGAATACCAGAAATTCCACCTCCGTGTTTTGTGACTGACTTCAGACACCACGTGATCAATGGCCTTTCTCCTGTACAGTCATCATCCTTCTCTAGCACAGGGACTGTATCCCTCAAACTGTGAGCCAAGACAATCTCTGCCTTCCTCCCTCTCTTCCTTCCTCCCTTCCTTCCTTACCTTCCTTCCTTCCTTCCTTCCTTCCTTCCTTCCTTCCTTCCTTCCTTCTGGTACTTCTGTCAGGCATTTTATAACAACAGCAATAACAACAACAACAACCACAACAAAAAACCTAATACATTCCCCAACACTCGATGTAATCTCATTAATTATTCTGTCTGTAATCGTTATAAAATTATGCCTCACTGAAGTTTTAATTTGAGATTCCCTGATTATAATGATACTGAGCATATTTTTCCATTTCTGTAACTGTTCACACTCCTGAGCATTACTTGGTCTTGCCTTTTTGCTTGTTCATCTCCTAGTTTATTTGACTTCGGTAGTTCTTGAGGTGTAGACCACAAGTACATTTCTGTAGGCACTGGTGCTTTGACTTAATGATATTGCTTTCCTGAAACTACTTACATGTGAGCATGCACCGATCTTTTCCCTTTGGCCCTTACTTTCTACATCTGGTTCCTCCTGCTCTCCCTCTTTGCGTGATGTCATAAGGATAGCCTGTAGTGTTTTATTGCAAAGTGGTTGCTCCGGGTTTTATTTTATCTTAGAGTTCTATTGGCATCTTTGTTTCTTTCTTTTTTTTTTTCTTCATTCGGCATCACGAATACATCCTTCGCTTTAGCTTTTGTAGGCACCGTCTCCCAAACCCAGCTACCAAATGACACAGGGGTGTTTTCGCTAACTTTGTGGCACTACAATACTAGATTTTATGCTATAATTGATGTGTGATGAACAGTGTGGCAGGCAGTGAAATGGATGCTCAAAACTATTCATCTCTCAACCTCTGAGTCCCTTGTTTTGAAAATAAGATCCTATGACTATTAGGGTTCACGCAGGCTAAGCTAGTATACCTTAACAGGAGAGCCACTGTGGCCAGTTGGAATGTGACACCATCGCAGCAGAACAGGAAGGAAAAGGCAAGGTTGTCCAGTTGGACAATGGAGAGAAGAGACACCAACTGGGGATGAGGTCAAGAAAAGAGCTTCTGTAGAAGGCTCCAGAAAGAACACTACCCTCTGGCTTGCAGAGGTCATTGAGCTGTGTTGGGTGCCCAACTCACAGAAGCAAAACTTGTTAGAGCATCCACAGAAAACTAATACAAAATAAGAGTCCTCTGCTACCATATTTCTAATTATTTTTGACCCTTTACTCTTTCATTATTTGTAGAATACATTTATCAAACTGAAAATATAATCTTGATTAGAATTGGATTAAATTCTATCTAACTTGGTTAAAAAAATGCTATTCTAGTTAATATTAACTTTTTCTATGCATAAATCTGCAATAACAGTTAATTTTCATGTATCAACTTGACCAGGGCATAAGGTGCTCAGGTACTTTGTCAAATATCCTCTAGGTGTTTCTATGAGAACCTTTGTGAGTAAGATTAGCACTTAAGTTGGAAAGCTGGTTAAAGGGACTCTCCCTGATGTGACTGAGTGGGCTTCTTAAAGGGCTTGAACAAAATGGCCATCTCCTTATAATAAGTCAGAATTTTTGCCTTATATTGCTATCTTTGCTATCTTATTGGAACCCTGGCTGTTCTCTCTCTCTCTCTCTCTCTCTCTCTCTCTCTCTCTCTCTCTCTCTCTCTCGTTTTTTGCTTTTTAGATTTTTTTATTGGATATTTTATTTACATATCAAATGTTATCCCCTTTCCTGGTTTCCCCTTCGCAAACCCCTATCCCATCCCCCTCCTGATTCTATGAGGGTGCTCCCCCACCCACGCCCACGTCACCACCCTGCCATTCCCCTACACCAGGGCACCGAGCCTTCACAGGACCCAGGGCCTCTCCTTCCATTGATACTGAATAAGGCCATCCTCTGCTACAGATGCAGCTGGAGCCATGGACCCCTCCATGTGCACTCCTTGGTTGGTGGTTTATTCCTTGGGAGCTCTGGGCAGGAGTGGGGGTGTGGGGAAGGGGCTGTCTGGTGAGTTAATATTGTTGTTCTTCCTATGGGGTTGCAACCCCCTTCAACTCCTTCAGTCCTTCCCCTAACTCCTCCATTGGAGTCCCAGTGCTCAGTCTGATGGTCGATGGTCGTCCTAAGACTCTTACAGGGACTGAGTCCAGCCAGCTTTGGCAGGAACATACCATCAAACCATCAATTTTCTTGCTTTTGAGATCTTGTAGGCTGGCACTGGCTGTCGGGGTCACTGGGTCCCTCTTTTGTCAGTTCATACTGCAGCTCTGGAAAATTGCATGTCTCTAATCACATGATCCAAAAGACTCTAATCACTCCAAACACTAAAGCAGCTTTCTGTTGGAGGAGGCACTGGGAGATAACCACAGAGCTCTCTGCACTTGCCAGGCAGGACTCGCCCTAAGCCACACCCCCGTAGCGCAGGACTCCACCTAAGCCACACCCCCGTAGCGCGGGACTCCACCTAAGCCACAACCCTGCAGCGCGGTACTCCTATGTCATCTCTGTCTTTCACAGTGTAAGTCTTTTACATTGTTATCAGATGAGTTCTCGAGCACCATATAGGGTACATTGACATATGAACATAAACCTCATTTTCATTTTATCATTTGATTCTTAAATAGACACATGCAGTATGAATGAAATCTAAACACTGGATATCCTTTCATAAACAGCTAAACTTTGTTAATTGATTCTAAAACTTCGTTCTCTTGTATACAGACAATTGGATCAGCCAATATCATTCATTTTGTTTCTATTTGCTAATGCTTCTGTACTCTCTTCCCAGTCTCCTAAACACTCACACACAATTGTACACATAGGCTATGTGACTTATAGGAATGACTTGGAATGGTGTCACCCACAATGAGCTGGAAAGGCAGTCTGCTTCTCATGAGAGGGAGCCCGCACTTGATACTGCATGGATGACCAGAATTCAGAGACTTGGCAGCCGCAGCCCAGAGACCCAGAATAGAACCAAACAAGACTGAGAAACAAAACACACACACACACACACACACACACACACACACACACACACACACACACAACCTTGAGGTGGGGCTGTGTGAAGAGAAAGACTCGTCTATTTAAGGGGAAAGCCACTAAGAGTCTGACCATGGTCCAGTGAGTATAAGGATAACACAGACAAGCTTGACTTGCTTATTATCATTATTAATTATTATTATTATTATTACTTTTGCCATTAGGGGAGGTTACAAAGGTGGGCAGTGAACATGGAAAGACTGGTAAGCATGGTACTGAGCTAATGTATGAGAGAACAATAAAAGCCAAAAAAAACCCCTCACAGATTCCCAGAACCCGGCAAACAATGGGTGGCTATGCCAGCCCCTCAGTTGTTCAGTTGGCAGAGACAGGGGATTACTGGAGCTACTGTCCAGCTATCCCATCTGAATTCACAAGCTCTGCGTTCAAGTAAAAGACCCTACCCCAATATATGTCAGAGAGCCACCTAGGAAGTGTCTGGAACCTCTGGCCTCCACAGGCACATGCAAACAGGATTGTGTACATGTATACCTCACACACACATGCAGAAGGAGGGTGAGGAGGAGGAAGAGGAGGAGGAGAAGGGGGAGGAGGAAGAAGAGGAGGAAGAGGAGGAGGAAGAGGAGGAGGAGAAGGGGGAGGAGGAAGAAGANGAGGAGGAAGAGGAGGAGGAAGAGGAGGAGGAGAAGGGGGAGGAGGAAGAAGAGGAGGAAGAGGAGGAGGAAGAGGAGAAGGGGGAGGAGGAAGAGGAGGAGGAAGAGGAGGAGAAAAGGAGGAGGAGGAGGAAGAGGAGGAGGAAGAGGAAGAGAAGGGGAGGAGGAAGAGGAGGAGGAAGAGAAGGGGAGGAGGGAGGAGGAGGAGGAGGGAGAAGGAGAAGGAGGGGGAAGAGGAAAAGGAGGAGGAGAGGAAGAGGAAGAGGAGGAAGGAGGAGGAGGAAGAGGAAGAGAAGGGGAAGAGGAAAAGGAGGAGGAAGAGGAGGGGAGGAGGAGGAGGGAGGAGGAGGAGGAGAAAGAGGAGAAGGAAGAAGAAGAAGAAGAAGAAGAAGACACTCCTCCTCCCCGCCCCCGTGACTTTCAGCTCCCTGGGCTTGTGACAATACTCAGTTCTGTTAATACTAAACCACAATACTTGGAAAAATGTATTATCCTTCACTCATATATTTCCAATGTTCACTTGGAACCTCTCCCCTACTGTCCCTCTGGAGTGTGTAGCTTTTGCCATTCTTTAATGTGTTTCTGATGGACCTGATATAGATGATCGTCAGAAAAGCCCCTCCCTTCTCCATCCCTTCCTCAGCTGCACCTGGCTCCCTTCCCTCTTCCCCAGCTCTCAAAGCCCCAGCAGACCTGGGCCTGGATCCTGTCACCAGATGGGCTGCGATGTCATATCCCAGGCCTGTGCTCTGGCCTCCCTCTAGGTCTTAGAGGAGGCTTCAGACAAAACACAGACTCTGATCTGTTTGGAAAATGCCTGTTGCTGCGGAAGACCTGAGCCTCCCTCCTTGGGCAGGCAGTGCTGGGGGTTGTCATTCAGAGGGTCTAGGAGGTGTGTGAGAGGGAGCAGCCTGGGACCAGATCTGCTTCCATTCCACTAGTGAACCAGCCTTCTCTGCCAAAACCCAGGTCTGGGTCCTCCAGGGGATCTCTACATCCTTACTCTGGAAGCCATCTGGAGAGCAAACTCTCCGTGAGCCTGGGCTCCCCAGGGAGATGCTTGACCCTCCCAAGACTTGGCCTCCTGTGCAGGGGAACTCCAGCTATCCCAGGCCTGAGCTGTCCTGCCAGAAAGAACATTCTGTGGACCTAGCACTTTGCACAGTCTATCCTTTCGGTAAAAATGGTTATCTAGAAACGAAACTAAGCTTGATCATTATGCAAAAGAGGTTCATGCATTCTCTCTCTTAAAGAAAGCCATGGCAGCATCCTGAAAACAGAACCCGAATTTCAGTTTTAGTCACACGTTGTAAATGAAATCTGGACTTTGGGGGGGGGGGGGGCGAACCCTGCGAGAGGGAAGCAGGCACAACCAAGCAAACAAAACATTTTCACAAACGGTTATTCTTCACACCACTCTGCACTGCTGGGAGATAAACATGGAAGGCCTGAGGTCCGCCTGGCATGTTCAGATAACAGTGGGCTCCAGGCTCATCTGCACAGCTATGGCTTCATCACAAGACTGAAAACCTCTTGTGACTGCTGCTCCTCAACCAGGAAGACATTGCTTTACCTGGAAATCCAGAGCAGGGAGGGCACTCTCGTTTCTTACTTTTTTCTCCTTTTCTCTCTCTTACTCTGTCCAGTCTCCTCTTTTAATCTCAGTACTCTCTGGGGCCATCAGGCATGGAGGTGGAAGAGACAAGGATCATATGGGGATAGCTGGGTGTCAGCAGTGAGAGATGAGGCGGGGAATTACCGATCTCACTGTGCAATGCCTTTGAGAGCCACCCAATGACGCCCTCACTGTGTTCCTCAGCTTACAGCCTCCTCCACACTGACTATGATGCACCAGCTGTCACAGCTCATCCTTTAGTTTCTGTGCTTATGCAGCTTATGGGGCCCTGCTGCAAATACAGGCAGTTTCATTATGGTGACACAGACGCTGATGCTGGTCCATCTCATGTGTCTATCATGTAGGTTATAGAAACCCACACAGATGACTCTCTCTCTCTCTCTCTCTCTCTCTCTCTCTCTCTCTCTCTCTCTCTCTCTCTCTCTCTCTCTCTCTCTCTCTCTCTCTCTCTCTCTCTCTCTCTCTCTCTCACACACACACACACACACTACATTCTTGTGTCATGAGGGTCTTAAAGTTGATATTACACTAACCAGTGATTTATAACACCAACTCTTAAGTCAAACAGAACACAGAAGTTATTATAAATGGCTGATTAACTGATACCATATTTTGAAACAACATGTAAAATAAATTTTTAAAATGTTTTATTTAAAGTTATTTTATACCTAAAGAAAATTTGCTAAGACACTAAAAAGAATACCTGTGTACATGTCACCAAGATTCTCGGAGGGTTTAAAATAAACATTGTGTTTCATACAAATCTCCTGAATAATTAGTAATAGACACTATGTTTATTAACTGCAAAGTATCTGGATATATATTCCATAAAAATTTCATAAGAGAAGAATGTTTTCTTTTGTAAAATAAAAGTTTAATTATGCTATTTGAAAAATATCATTATCCAGTCTATCAACCTTGTAAAATTTTGATCAAATATCTAAGAAGACAAAATGTTTCTAAGAGCCAAGTCCAGGCCATGCGTCACAACTCACTTTCTGTTTCTCTCATTTCCTTTTATCTAAAACCATTCTCCATGTACTGGAGAAACTCTCGGTCAGTGCAGTGCTCCATGGGTAATCATGAGGGCCTGAATTCTATACCCAAGACTCACAGAATAAGCTGGACAGGGTATCTCAAAACCTAGGGTGAATGGCTCCTGAGAAACAGTATCCAAGGGTTACATCTGGCTTCGATTTCCATGTGCACAGAAACATGTACATACACACACACACACACACACACACATATACATACACACACAGGCACACACACATACACCTGCATACACACATCCACACACATATTGGCACACACATGCACACATACACATGTTGTACACACAGCACACATACAAACACACACATAAATATGCACACACACATCCATACACATATGTTCACACACATGCACACAAACGTGCACACACATGCACATATATACCACATGCATAAACACACACATATGTACACACAATACACACGCACACACATTCATATGCACACATACATGCACATGCACACACATAACACACAAACATACACACACTGCTTCACTCTGTTACAACATTTTTTGAAGAGTAGAAAAATGTTACTTCACTCAATCTCTCTTAAGCGTGGTGTGGGACATCTCCTTGTGATTAGCATTCAACCGTGCATTTATAAAGACATCCCACAGAAACAGTGATGCTCTTCTGCATTCTCAGGATAACTATTTGGCCTGATCATGGGAGGGTTAACTCTGAACACTTGAGTAAGTCATGATGCCCGGCTTCACAGAGCCAGTGTTCTCCCTTCATAACTAACACATGTTCTGTAGAGAGACACTTTGAGGCTAAGTGATTCATTTCTTGTCAGATTATTACATGATAATTTTAGGGTCCAATCCTGAATATAAAAGTTTCCTACTCATAGGAAATTTATATACTTAAACTTTTAACTTAAATTTATTTTAACTGACAGAAGAGAATATACACAAAAATAAATTTAAAAACTAAATAAATGTAATAGGATGTGAACAGATGTGCTACAAAGATTGAGAATCTGACCTATAGATGTCTTATAGACAATAAGGATAGAACCTAGAAAACAGCTTTCTGCAAGCTAAGGTCAAATTACTGTCAAGATAATTTTCTCCATCCAGTTAAACAACCACTCATGAGGGCACAGCCAGGCATGGTGGCTGTCTTACTGTTCTATTGCTGTGAAGAGACACTATCACTGTGGCAACTGTGAAGAGACACTATCACTGTGGCAACTGTGAAGAGACACTATCGCTGTGGCAACTGTGAAGAGACACTATCGCTGTGGCAACTGTGAAGAGACACTCGCTGTGGCAACTGTGAAGAGACACTATCACTGTGGCAACTGTGAAGAGACACT
>NC_034593.1:141664994-141668531 GCF_900095145.1 Mus pahari | reverse complement strand
GAGAGAGAGAGAGAGAGAGAGAGAGAGAGAGAGAGAGACTAGGCCTGGCTTGAGCATTTGAAACCCCAAAGCCCAAAACCCAGCGGTTCACTCCCTCCAAGACCATACCTCCTAATCCCTGTCAAGTAGTCCCACTCCCTAATGACCAAGCATTCAAATGTATGTGCCTATGGGGAGGTGGGGAGGGGTCATTCCTATTCAAACTGCCACATGGACACACATGAATCTCAGGATTCGGGGGAGACAGAAACGGGGCTCAGGAATTGGTGTTCATCTTTAGCTACATAGTGAGTTTGATGTCAGTATTTAGGACCAGAGAGCACTGATCAACTTTACAGTAAGTTTCTTATTTTTAAAATATCTTAATAACTTGGTACAGTAAAGAGAATCTTCGGTTGCCTCCTGTGCTCCCAGGCTTGTCACAAGCATGTTTTGTTTCTTAATGAAACACTCACTCTGGACATTGTGTGGGGAGTGCCCAGAGGTGATGACACCTCTAATTGATCTTGAAATAGATTATTGTGAACCCTTTAAATCTGGGTCTCAGGGTCAGAAGGATTAAAACTCTGTCAGATTTTAACTGGAAAAAAAGAGACAGAAATATAAAAGTAAACATGAGGTGTAGCCTTGAATTGGATCATAAAATAGAGAGAAATTTGGCCTATGAGATCGCCCAGTAAGGCACATGCCACCATGTCTGACAATCTGAGTTTTATCCCAATGACTCCCACCCCCCAACACACACACACACACACACACGAGACATCCAATTCCTGGAAGTGGTCCTCTTAAATGCATGCACATGGCATGCATATCACACAAACACACACACACACACACACACACACACACCAAATAAATAAATAAGTAAGTAAGTGAATAAATAAATAAATAAATGTTAAAATTAAAAGACCTTTTCTTGAACCAACTTTTATAGGGTCCATGGATTATATAATATAATTGTATGAGTATTTATTTCCTGACATCATAATTAAACCATGTTTACTAAGAAAATATCCTTATTTTCTGAAATATATAGTGGGAAACTGAACAATTAAGGGGCACTGTACGTGTAATTGACTCTCCAATTATTCAGGAAAAATGTGCACATGGAACTCTGGCCCTGGCCTGTGGTCCAAGTTAGAATAAGCGCAGAAGCCCAGGACGTCCAGAGCAAGACAAAGCAGATAGGTGGTCCCCTTGCATGCTGTTGCCTGCTCTGGGAAGAATGTTATTTTCCAAGCCTCTAGAAAGCTATGCAGCTTGGCTGAGGACAGATCTTGAACTTTTCACAAAACTGAGCCGAGTTCCCGAGCTTCAGCCTGTGTCTGGACATTGTATGCCTGAAGCAGAGAGAGACAACAGATGTGTGTGGTTTTACTCCACAAATGTGTGCTGTTATTCTGCTGTGGAACGCAGAACATTTAAGAGGATAAAATAAGAAATAGATCATATAGTGGACAGATGAGGACCTAAGACAATGTACAGAACACAGCACAAAGGACTTACAAGAAATACACGTAAAATGCTAACAAAAGTTATGTTTCAAACAAAAAGTTACTCAGGTAAAGAGTTGGAATGCCTGCGTGTTGCATGGGGAGTGGCCAGTGAGGCTAAGTAAATTGCATCCAATCAAGAGTGCACATAAAATGCAAGAGCAGCAACTGGAGGTTACAAATAGAGCGCACTGCAGCTATTTGGTAACTCTAACTCTCTGTTGCACATATTTAATTCTTTAGTCAGCTGAATTTACTCTCTATCCTCTTTGCTGTAGTATCTCGCTCTTGTTCCATTCTGTTTCTTTCATTTGTTTGTTTGTTTGTCTAATATAGTCACCATGGAAATTGGAGTATGTTCATTTACTGCTGTATTGTGATGTTGAAAGAATAATACTTCAATTTCAGCTGCTATAACAAAATACCATAGACCGGGTGACTTGAATAACAAATGGTTTTCTCGCACATCTACAGGCTGGAGGGGTTTTGCTTTGCTTTGTTTTGCTAATTGTTACATTTGTGTGCATGAGTGTGTGTATGTGTGTGTGTGTGTGTGTGTGTGTGTGTTATATGTGTGCTTGTGGTGTGTGTTTATGTGTTGTATGTGTATGGTGTATGTGCTGTGTGTGTGTATGTGGTCTGAGTGTGTGTGTGCATGTGTGTGTATGTGGTGTGTATGCATGTTTGTGTGTGTTATGTGTGTATGTGGTGTGTGTGTGTGGGGGGTGTGTATTTGGTGAATGTGTGTATGTGGTGTTTGTGTGTGTTGTGTATGAGTGTATGTGGTGTATGTGTGCATGTGGTATTTGTGTGTGTTATGTTGTGTATGTGGTGTATGTGTGTATGTAGTGTTTGTGTGTGTTGTGTATGAGTGTATGTGGTGTATGTGTGCATGTGGTATTTGCGTGTGTTATGTTGTGTATGTGGTGTATGTATGTATGTGGTGTTTGTGTGTTGTGTGTATGTGTGTATGTGGTGTGAGTATATGTGTGGTGTGTATGTGCATGTGTGTGTGTATATATGGTGTGTGTGTATGGTATGTGTGTGGTGTGTTTGTGTATGGTGTACGTATGCTGTATGTATATGTGTGGTGTGTGTGCATGTGTGTGTATATGGTATGTTTGTGTGTGTGTGTGTGGTGCGTGTGCATGCCTGTGTGCGCTATGTATGTATGTGGTATAAGTGTGTGTGTGTGTGTGTGGTGTTTGTGTGTGGTGTGTGTGTGGTGCATGTGTGTATGTGGTGTGTGTGTATAAGATGTGTATGTATATGGTGTGAGTATATGTGTGGTGTGTGTGCGCATGTGTGTGTGTATGTGGTGTGTGTGTGTATGGTGTGTGTGCATGTGTTTATGGTGTGTGTGTGTAGTATATATGTATGTGTGGTATGTGGTATACATTTATATGTGGTGTTTATATGTGTTGTGTGTGTGTTGTGCATATGTGTAGGGTTGACATCAAACTCCTTACTCTGAGCCACCTCACATGTCCTGTGGTTCTGGGTGAATATTGTCTTCCTGGCTTCCATATGGCTTTTTTTCTTGTATCACCCAGTGGATACAAATCAAGGCAGCTCAGTGTCTGTCTGCTTATGAATATGCCACTCATAAGTTTGCAAGGGTTTCACTCCACAACGTAGTTATCTCCCAAGGCCCCTCTGGGAAATCACAATCACACTAGGTCTTACAGCATGGTAAAAATTGCTACGTTTACACTCAGTTTCTAGTATTTGTTTCTATATGTTCCTTTTTTTTTAAAAAAAAAAGTCACTTGTTTTCTTCAAGTGTCTTTTCATTCATAAGAAGCTCTATATCCTTCTTTTCATTTTTTAATCACCTTAAAAAGTTCTGTTCTATACGGTCGGGTGGTTCTGACTCCTCAGACTCGGGGTTACAGGTTCTCTGACTCCTCAGACTCGGGGTGACAGGTTCTCTGACTGACTCCTCGGACTCGGGGTGACAGGTTCTCTGACTCCTCAGACTCGGGGTGACAGGTTCTCTGACTCCTCAGACTCGGGGTGACAGGTTCTCTGACTCCTCAGA
>NC_034593.1:141653787-141663827 GCF_900095145.1 Mus pahari | reverse complement strand
GGGTGACAGGTTCTCTGACTGACTCCTCAGACTCGGGGTGACAGGTTCTCTGACTCTTCAGACTTGGGGTGACAGGTTCTCTGACTCTTCAGACTCGGGGTGACAGGTTCTCTGACTGACTCTTCAGACTCGGGGTGACAGGTTCTCTGACTGACTCCTCAGACTTGGGGTGACAGGTTCTCTGACTCCTCAGACTTGGGGTGACAGGTTCTCTGACTCCTCAGACTTGGGGTGACAGGTTCTCTGACTTACTCCTCAGACTCGGGGTGACAGGTTCTCTGACTCCTCAGGCTTGGGGTGACAGGTCCCTGTTGCTGTGACATTTCGTACCTTTTGATTAACTACTTACCATACACTTTTCTAATGCGGATACAGGATAGTCTTTTGTTTTGCTATCTTTTTATTGTTGTTGAGATACGGTCTTATATACAGTCAACTTATAACAATCCTCCTGCTTCAAGAATCAGAGGCCCAAGCCATCGTGCCCATTAAGCACGTCAGCTTCTCCTCCAGGTGCCGTCTGCCCTGAGCCTCAGTTTCGTGGACATGGGCTCAAATAGCAACACCGCTGGTGTCCACTCTTAACTCTAGCACCTGGTCGGGAGGTTCTTTCAGCTGTTTTTTCTTGGCTAAATTATTAAGTTATTTAAGTCAGTGTTTCTATGAATCTGTGTATCAAAACTTTAAGAATGCTGTTTATTAGAAAATTTTAAACATGCATCACTCCCTAGCAATCTCGGGAAACATTTAAGTACTATCTGGAAAACCTAGACTTTATTCGTGGATGTTCTAACTACTGGCCTCCGTCTGATCACAACACAGCACTGTATTCATCTTAGTCCAGCAGGGCTATGATGCCTGGCAGTGTGAGCTGCAGAGAAGGGTGGAGAGGGTGAGCAGGTCTGCAGGGTGAGGTGGAGCTCAGCATAGGAGCTGACTGCTACGTAGTCTTCATTGAGTACGTCAAGAGCTTACCTCTACACCATGCCTTTGAGCTTTAATATCTGAGATATTTTCCAAGAAGCCTCCATAGAGTGCCCTGAATGAGCTGGCAAGAGGAAATATCAGATCCCATCAGAATCACTGTGTAACAGTGTGCAACTCCACGTGCTACTCTCAGACTTGAAAATAATAATCCTGAAATGACACTAAAGCACAAGACGGCCAGTGACCAGTGTCAGGGCTTTCTATATGGGACAAGCCCAAGACTGCAAGGAAAGGGGAGTGTACACACAGCTGTAATGTCATGGCAAAGGCACACACTAAAAGTCTGGAGTCATTGATCTGAAATTACAGTAACATCCTGAGAGGTTTCAGGTCCCCTCTGAGCCTAAAGCAGGGCCTGGAGGTGAAGTCTTCTGCTTGGGCTCTCAAATACACTTCCAATCATTGTTGAAGCCTGGAAGTTTCAGGTTCGGGGTTTTGCCAAGGAGCTTGAAAACTTAGGACTGAAACCGTAGGAAGAACCAAGGCGCAGCAGGAAACATTCTCCTAAGCAGAATTCATGTTCCCCGAAATGTCAGGAATCTGTTTTCCTTTCCAGAAGGATTGGGAAATGACCTGGCTTGGTAGAAGAACTGGCCGTCATCATCAGTTTTTCCCCAGCTTGGGCCTTGAGGGGAAGTGGAAGGGTAACAGGATATCTTTCTTACACTTTCAGAAATAACTCATCTTCCTTGCCGCTCCGCCAAGATTCAGATCCCAGCCTCAGTCTAACTTGACACATTGCTTAATCGCTGCCTGTTCTCATCAGAAAAGTGGACAATATGATCAACTGAGTGGACTCAGAATAAAAGAACCAAACTACAATTGCTACTATTATTTTGCTATAGCTTTTTTGGGTTCCTCTGTGTGCTGGGGAGGGGGGTTACAATTGTATCCCATCTGGAAAATTGGTTATAATGAAAAGTTACTTTGTGAAAGATTTTTTACTTAATGTATTTAGTGAGCACTTAAAGTTGTACCAGGCAATTTATTGTTACTACATTTGTCTCTTAAATATATCTCAAAAAGCAAGTTCTTTCACCTTTGTTTTATAGGCAATGAAAATGGGGTTCTGAACTTTAAACAGTTTAGCTGTAAGTGCACAGTTGGCAAATTGCTTTACAGGGCCCACATTTACCCACCATTTCTACTAATAAAACCACAATAGAATCTGAGTATGAGTTGGCCCCAGCCATTTCTACCAGCATGAATGATGATATAGCTGGCCTTGGGACATAATGCTGTAAAGAAGCCTTCCCACCTTGTCCACAGACAGGAGGCGTCTTTCCTCTTCAGCTATGATTTTCTACATTGTTGCAAAAAGGAGTTGGGCCGATCTAAGTGCCTTTGTTGGTAACATCTTGTTCCTTATCTGAGAAACAGAAGTGAGTGAGTGTGTGTGTGTGTGTGTGTGTGTGTGTGTGTGTGTGTGTGTATCTTGCCTTGCCATGGTAATTTGGAGGATGAAATTCAAAATAAAAATAAATGCAAAAATGTATCTTTAAAAGAGTAAAAGAAGAAAAGGGAGTGAGACATGGTCACCGGTGACCAAGACAGAGGTGAGAGAAACAAAAAGAAAGGGTCAAAATGACAAGGGACATGGCAGCCCAGAAGGACAATGTTTCCCACAGAGAAAGTTACTTATCGTCCTGAATAACACACTTTATAAACCATTTGTATCTCTGTAGGTTTTCACATGAAGATTAAATAAAGATCCTGAGTACATTTAGAGAAAAATAAAAAGAAATCTAGAAAAGATGTTTATAGATACAGGAGTCAGAGCTCTTTTTGCATCAGCTGATGTTCAGAACACCAGATATGCCTTTTAAACACAGAAACCCTGGTAATCCAAGACTTGGCAAAATCCATAAAACAGAAGAGAGAAAGACCCCTTCAAACAGAAACCCATGATCCTCCCAATGATGGCAGGCGTTGAACCAGAATGTAGAGCTTTCCTATTAAAATTACCAACACTTGCTTCCTGTCTGCTGATTCTAAGGTGGTTTAGGCTTATGCAAGAAAGTGCGAAGGAAAGCTGAAGATAAGGTGTCCTGTGCAGGAGAAACGTGCCTGGAATTTTCAGGAGTAGTATCAAGTCTGGAGAGTTCTACACAGATGGGTCGTGGTCCTGGGTAAGAAGCCCACAAGAGGCAGAGCTCAGAGGAACTTAGATAGAAAGCCCTTGAGGAAAGGGATAGGGAGTCCTCCCCACTTCTGCACGTGCTGAAAGCTAAAATTGTCAACTCTCAGATCCACAAAACCTGCCCAGCCAACACTCACAAACCTCATGAGTCCAAGTGGTCACAAGTATAACATAGGACCCCAGCACTCATCCTGCCAGAGGTCCTGCGCTCGGGAAAGTAACATGTACAGAAGACCAGCGTTGGATCATAATAGAGTCCAGGAAGTAGAGTATCCTCTTCAGGGTGGATAACTTGTAATCCATAGTATCTGAACCATTTGGTGAAGGCTTTCTCTTCCGGTTTTTAGTGACTTGCTTGTTGGAGCTTTGAGTCCTTCAGAGGTTTGGGTTTTCTGGTTATTGCTAAAAACACAGGACAGAGTGCACAACCAAAACTATAAAATACCTAAAACATGCCTGCCTGTTTTAGGGTCACAATGTCATCCTGAAACTTCTGTTAGGTGAAGCTGATAGATTAGAAAGTACAGCACAAAAACCTAAGTTTCTAATGATTTTTCCTTGTTAACCTAAATGCTACTTCCTTGATTATCCTTGTATCTTATACTCAAAAGGGTGTGTGTGTGTGTGTGTGTGTGTGTGTGTGTGTGTGTAGTTCTACTTCTTAGCAGTAAGCTACATACTCTTCAATACCTTCCACAAATCCCAGTTTCAACTTCCATGTGTAAGTGTGTGTGTGTGTGTGTGTGTGTGTGTGTGTGTGTGTATAATTTTGCATAGTATTGCAAGTATAGAGAACATCTTCAGCTCTGGATCATCTACAACACTCACCCTCTCCTCTGGTGCTCAAGCAACCTCTGTCCAGAGCTCACTGGAGTTTATAGATGGTAGATACCATTGACTGATGGGAACCTACGGTCACCCCAGGCCAACATTAAAGTTAGCTTTTCAGTACCGAAGGACTCATCTCACCTTTCCAAGGGTGCCACCACCTTTCTCTGAAATGACCCAACCACTAAACACCCTTGGGATTATTAGTGGCCCAGGACCTATTGGTCCTCAGGATGCATTATGCAATTTATCCAAATTAAAGTAGCTGCCCTCATTCAAACAGATCCCTCAAGTCCAGAGCTTGTCGGAGTACTGAAAATATCAAAAATATCAATTCCACATTCTTATAAATACTCAGAGTCTCATATTTTCTTCCACAGTTCATCTTATTAACGTCAGTCTCCAAAATTTATTGACCATGTAAAAATATTTTAGCATGGAAAGCGGAGAAAATGAGTGGGGATAAATCACACAGGGTTCCTGCGCAGGCCACAGTGCTGCTCCGAGACCTGGTTTCTAATTTTGCATCCAAGTGCCAGTGGAGACAAATTGGTCAGCAGTCCACCCTGGGAGCGATTCAAGAGCTCACTCGCACACTCCAAGGACGTCCCAGGGTTGCCAAAGGCAGCCAACACACACTCGGTGACCTCAAGAAAATACAGTACTTCAGAAAGGCTTCAGACCCTAAAATTCATCATCTAATTTCCTCTATCTTCTTTCCACGGGGTAGAAACATCTGTCAACACATGTGCCTTTGGCCTATTATTCTTCCTAATGTGGTTATTGAGGTCGACTCTCTCTACCCTGAAAGAGGAAAGTTATTCAGAAACATATGCAGGCCCCATGGGGTAGCACAAAATATGCCAGGGTTAAAGTCATCACTTGTCCCCACCCCGACCCCCATGAATCTACCTAGAGGGAAAACAATGGATTGTTTTAAGCAACATGACTTTTTCCCATAATCCTATATATTAGGAATTAACATCGTAAAAGCTCACTTTATTTATTTATTTCTTCCGCAGAACAACATATGTTACGCTTCTATTTGAAAGCAATCTAGAAAAGGGGCCTGCATGTGCCTGCAATCGGCTGGGAGTTCACATTTCCCCCCTAGACAAAACTGTGAGCAAAACACATGTTTTTCCATCGTAACTAGAAGATGGAAAAGCATGCATTATTTCTGAGGCTTTAGTGGCATGCCATTTAAAATCAATGCAGATTTCTTCATGCGCATTTTCAGAAACGTCAATTCTGATACACCCTCCAGGTCTGATGGCTTCAGTACCCCAGCACCTGGAGAGGTTGTACTCATGAAAATATTTTGCCCGACAGCTTTTCAATTTTCTCCCAAGAATTCTAATTCTTCCTGACTAGTGATAAGTAAGGAACAGAACTTTCTATCTTTGCTTCCTATTGTACGGGTGAGGTTCTGGTCTAAGTCTTTATTTCTAATTCAGTGTCTATGTGTGGGTACATTCATGTTCAAAGCACAAGGACCAGAGGTGGGTGTCAGATCCCCCGTAGTTGGAGTTACAGGTGACTGTGAGCCACCTGACGTGGGTGCTGGGAACTACATGGTCCTCTGTGGGAGCATAGCTTCCTCTTATCAGTCATCTATACAGCCTCACACAACATTTTTTTTTCTTTTTGTATAATTACTCTTGATCTTGGTAGACCAAAAAGTAGTTTCTTTACTCACTGCCATACCACAGTGGTTTCTCTTATGAAAACTCCAGAAGGAAAAAGAAACCAGCCAGTCACTCACATTTACAGGGGACAGAGATCAACCTGCCATAAGCTAACAACGTTGGGTGCAGGCTCTACTTAACCACAAATAAATCAGGAGAGATCATAGTTCTGATTTTTTCCCCCTTGCATTTTAGGAGGGAAAAATACAGCATTTCTAAAAATTCTGTTTCAAGAAAAGGTGGGTGGGGGATTGTGGGCTGTGTTGTACACATTGGAGAGTCGGGTTACCAGGAAGCCAATCAGACCCTGATTAGAAATGGGAAAGAAAGGACATGGCCCATGAGGAATCCGCCTGAGGAGTGGCAGGATGCCAACGATGCATGCGTGCAGAGCAGCATTCCTCAGTATGTGAGGAAAGGTCCTGTAACCTGGCTGCAGGCACCCAAAGATGCACACAGAGATCTGTCTTTCCATCTGTCATATCCATGAGTGACTTTTAGGGAGATGCTCAGAAGAACAACAATCCACTGAGCTAAGAAAATAAGTGACTTGAGTGAGAATGCCTTATGCTGAGCTGTTTACAAAGTCCTAACTCTCAAAACCAAAAGCAAAGTGCTTTCTGTAATACGCCATTGGATCGGCTGTGTCTTTATTCAGCTCTTTCGAATTATCATCTATGATGCCGTGTGCAAATGGCAGAAATCATCTTTCACAACGACACAACTTACACACAGAGAGAGGGAGACAATGGGGGGGGGGTGTTGGTAAGTATTGTCCCCGAGCTATAGTCCCATGAGTCAAGGCTCCCTATGTGAAATTTGCTGCTGTCTCTTAGCCCTCAGTTTGAGAGTAGAGGGCCACAGTGAGCTTGGTTTCAACTGCAAATGAGTACAGCACATCACACAACATAGGAAAACAAACGAAACTCCCTCTCAACTCTTTTATTGTGAAAGGGGACACAGACAGAATAAGCATCAGAGTAAACAGAGGAAAGGTAATTCTGTGGCCACCCGGAGAGGCTCAGCCATCACCAGCTGGTCGAGAGGTTCCCAGCACAGAGTAAAGGTGGGGCCGAGCTGGTGGGGGCGAGCTAGTGTGTCAGCTCATAAGATCAGTGTTCAACCTTCATGTATTCCCACTTGAAAAAGTATCTCTCTACCCATTCCTAAAATAGTTCCTCTGAACTTGAAAATTCACAAGGCTGGAGAGATGGGTGCAGTGACACTCATCTCTAATCCTACTGTCCCCATGGTGAGATGGGAAGCTGAACTTGGAGAATCTCAAAAGCTTGAGCTGAGTGAGCAAGTCTGGCATGGGGAGTGGGAAGCAAGGGTTTCCTTCTGTCCTAAACATGGTAGAGAGGTGAGGTTGTTCTCCGACCTCCACACACGCACTGTGACAGATATGTATACATACATGTGAGTTTACACACACATCACGCACATATACACATTGCACACACACACACACACACACAAATGTAATACAAAGAAAAAATGGCCTGTTGATGGATATTAAAATATATTAAAAGGAGGGCAAGAAGCTGGGGAAGGGTGAGGGGGTACAGGGTGGATCTAGGAGTGAGGGACAGGAAGGGTTGGTGAGTACAGTCATAATACGTTGTATGTATATATGAAATTCTTTATAAATTAATTAAAGTATAGTATTTTAAAATGTAAAAATGAAAACAGAAAATGTGTAACAACCAAAGACCGAATAAACGTTTCATGTCTTTGCTTAGAATGAATAACACATAGTTTACCTACAGATGACATTAAATATTAATAATCACACTTGAATGAAAACATCACAGCTCATAGTGTGTCTACCCACAGGTTCCTCACTAGCAGTCAGTGGGACTTCCAGCCCAGGTTGATGGGGTTTCTAGGTTGATGCCTGGGGAAGTCTGATTGAGGTCACATGATTCCCTTCCTGTTCTCCGCAGAGTTTGGCGTCATAGCTGAGGTCACATGTCTTTGGCAGTGTACTCTGTTTATCCTTCCATATCGGTAAACCCAAAAAAATGGAGAGCCAGTTTCTATGTGCATGGTTACTCTAAGTGTAATCCTGCATAAATTACTCTACAGAGAGATCACTGAATGTACAGTGAGTGCTCTTTGCCATCTGTTACTAATTGCTGTCACCAGCTGCTGTTCACGAACAGTCCAAACTGTAGAAATTGTTGGTGCAGTGTCATGCAAGTCTATGATTTGAGGTGCAGTCTTCTGTCTGAAGACGCTATCATCCCCAGCACACCCACAATGTCACTTACCCCCAGTCATCAGCAGCTCTATAGTTAGTCCCCACTGAAATCCAAGCTTAAAGAACACAGATCCCCACTTGTGACAAGTCACCTACAGATAAGAACTTGCTGTTTGCTTCTTTGTCCTTCTAGTGACACGTAGAGACTGAATCAGTGCCTGACCTGTTACTGAGATGATCTTGACGATGATACTAGAACGGCGCCGAATTTAACCTGTAAGTCACTACTCCGCACACAACTGGCTTGGTGTTACTGAATTCGTGGAGCTCTCTTGGGTAGTATTTATCCGATAGCTATCGAAAAAGAGTCCAAAAGCTTGTTTCAAGTGCAGGGTAGCCTTAGAACCCAGGTGAGGGGTAGGCTTGACTCCATCGGCAAGAGCAGTGACTCTCCTGCTAAAAGCAGCAGGGAAGAGGAATCAAAGATGGCAAGAGCTCACTGAGATGCTGACAGGTGCTGCACCTGGGGCTTCAGCACTGGACATCGCCAGCAGGTTCTGACAGCAGTAGCCAAGACTACAGAACACAGGGTAGCCAGGAGAGGGCAGAATGGAGAAGACTTGGGGATCATGGCAGAGATCATCGCTTTTACCAATGGAGAAAGATGGCAGGGATGGCAGCTGGGGATAAAAATCAGCCTAGAAGACTTCTATCCCCACTGCCACTGGACTCGCTATGAGCTGTGGACGTTAAGGATACCAGGGCAATGGCCACTCAGTTGCCTGCTTCATGTAAACCTCTTAGGTAGACAGACACGAGCTTTATGGTAAGGAAGCCACAAGGTTCAGAGTGCCTGAGAATGTTCCGTTTCTGACTTGGTGCTTGAGCAACAGCTGGGAGAGAAAGGGCAGCTGTGAAGTGCTTTTCCACAGTTCAGAACTCCATGCCTCGTGATCAGCGTGGAATCCTGTGGATTTATGGAACTCATCTTCCGGTGGGCAGAAATGGAATCTTGGGACAATTTAAGAAGTTTGTCCAAAGGCACAGGTAAATGACACAGTTAGGACCTGAGTGCATGTGCAAAGGCACATGAAGCGACATAGCTGGGATGTGACTAAAAACCCCACCCCACCCATTGTTTCCCATAACACACAATGGAACACGCAATGGTCCTGGGGGCCCAAGACAAACAATGGTGACCAGGACCACTGCTTATTCCCAGCTCAGGCCCTGTCCCCTGCACAGGCAAGCAGATGCTGAGAAAAGTCTCCATCATTAGAGCTCAGAAACCATCCCTTCCTGGAATACAAAGTCAGCATCCAAGGAGAGTAGCCAGGTGTGAAGAGGACAGAGAAAGGCTGAATGAAAGAGGATGATGACTCAGCCCAGGAAGTGAGCCTGCTGTGTAAGTGATTCTGGCCGAAGCATCATCATGGCTGTGGCACTGGGGGGTTCATGTTCTTCACACTTAAAATAAAAAATGGGAATAAACAGATTGCACGGGACTCTTCCAGCTCTCCGTCCCTAATGTGATTTCCCCTGTTAACTCTTGGGGAGAGCGGGTGAGTATGAGTGGCAGGACATGGAGTGACTGTGTCTCTGGAGCACTAGGAACCACACGGTGATATTGGTTACTGAAGCTCCACGGGGAAATCAGGCTCTTTCTGAAAGCATATCGAACATTTCCAAAGGAGAACCAGTCTCCCAAGGAAAGCTAGCTCTGCACAGGAAGAAGAAGTCATGAGGGAGCCCCCGGTGCCCCTCACGGATGTCAAAAATGGAGACCGTTTGGAAGAATCCTAAGAATGAGTGGATGGTGACGTTCACTACTTATTTCATAAGTAATTTTTTCACACTTCAATATTCATTTCATTTTAAGTGATAGTAAGTGCAGCATTTGAAGGGGGATCTAATTCCACACAAATAGAGATGTTTATAATAACCCATTAAACTACTAAAAAAAAAAAATTAGACTGGTGAGGATATAACAGAAGTGAGCTTAGATCCCTAGTGCTGTCATGGTGAGACCAGCATCACCTGCCCAGCTCAGAGCTGGAGATCCAAGAGGCTACTTCATACTCTGGTGCAGTGGCCAAGAAAGGGATAAGAAAGAGAGAAAGAAAGAAAGAAAGAAAGAAAGAAAGAAAGAAAGAAAGAAAGAAAGAAAGAAAGGAGGGAGGGAGGGAGGGAGGGA
>NC_034593.1:141633879-141653667 GCF_900095145.1 Mus pahari | reverse complement strand
GGAAGGAAGGAAGGAAGGAAGGAAGGAAGGAAGGAAGGAAGGAAGGAAGGAAGGAAGGAAGGAGGGAAGGGGGAGCGGAGAAAATCATACTACAACACAAGGAAGAATAAGTCCTGAATGACTGATTCCATTATGCCCACTCTCACCACCCCAAAATGGCACAAAAGAAATAGCTAGCCACAACTAGACTTCTCGTGGTGTAAAACAGGTATTGGTAGGCTAGAGTGGAAGCAGCAAATGGAGATCTGTGTTTAAAAGTCTCTTTCACATGTTTCTCAGCAGTTACAGCCTGAACACCAAGGTCTGATGATCAGGAAGTCACTATTTTATATGTGGGCACAGATTCACAATCGGCCCCCATATTCCCATCTCCTGCTCATAGCCCAGTGTCTCTAGAGGGATCCTCCCCACCCCATGTTTACAGCTAAAATGACCCTGGCTGGAAAGGCACTTCTTCTGCACTGTGAAATGTTAATATCTTAAAGCCAAGTCACTCTTAGACGAATCTAATGTGGTATTTATCAATCCTTGCAGCCCTAATGTGCAACATTAAAAGATACGCTAAATCCTGAAGCTAGCTATGCGGCAAAGTAGTTTAAAATTCATTTATGCTTGAAATCCCATTCCTAGACTAAACTCACGGTCGCCCACATTAATGTGCTTGCCACTCAGCAGAGACGACAGCGTTAGTGTGGTACCTGGCTCTAGGGTCTGAGTGTACCCTAAGCCTATCAGGCTGGAGTAGTTCACTGACTGAAGAGCAGGCCCGGGCCAACCTGATACTTGACTGCTACTCTGAAGTGAATGTTACTGTTTCCCTTTGGCATCCAGGTGAGGCTGACAGCCATCTCCACCTTCTGGTAAAGGGAGCCATCAAACAGTCCCATCATTCAGTTTGGTATGAAGCTGGAATTTGTCTGTCCATCTTACAGACGACTGCAAAGTTACTCAGGGTCCCTCAGGAATTTAAGGTCTCAAAATTCATCTGGTAGCCAACAAGGCCTCATAACCCCAGCACAAGTGCCAAAAGATATCAAAGCCCATCTACCACCCAAACTGATATGCTCCCTTTTGTACCCTGTCTTGATTTTAGCACCCCATCCCCAGTGTTAGGGCAGAAGAATGAATGGAAGGTGAGCTTCAGTCCACAGGCTAACTGGTCCTCTACAGTGACCTCGGTGCCCAGGGTGTTGTCTGTGTTTCACATGCTAGCTGGTCCTCCACAGTGACCTCGGTGCCCAGGGTGTTGTCTGTGTTTCACATGCTAGCTGGTCCTCCACAGTGACCTCGGTGCTCAGGGTGTTGTCTGTCTTCACTTCTCCATAAACATCAGGCCCTTCTCCAGTCATCTGGACCTGGTCTCCAGGCTTTGGTTCACTTTGATGGGTTCCATGTTGGTTGAGCCTTAGCTGGTATAAATTCTGATCCACTCTCGGAGGACTCTTATTTCCAAATCCAGTTGCATTAAGCCAAATCTGTGGCCCTTGGTGAAGACATCCCTGGTAGACTTGCCAAGATCAGCATGGGTGTGAGACACAGCCATTTTTCTCAGCCTCATTGACTGGGGGAGCAGCTGCAAGTACGGCAGGACTGCAGCTGAGAGGAGAGATCGACATAGGTAATCTTAATAGCAATGTGGACAAACGCTGCCTCACCTTTCATGTTATATTACACTGCAACGTAAATGTAAGTTTGTACAGAAGTATCTCCACACTGACAGACCATTTCTTGAACACTGATTTCACTCTGCTCTCTACCCTGGACTTTAAACACATTTTCACAATTGCTCACAAATTGCTTGTGAAGTTTTGTGGAAGTAATAGTTGACATTCCTTGAGCAGTTCCTCTGCCCCGTGTGAGCAGTTTATTATGTAACTTAATCTTTCATAAAGTTTATGGCCAGTTTTTTTCTGTCTTATCAACATCTATTGAAATAACAGAGCAGCGATTGATTTAAAAGTTATCGTGTTATTGCAAACCCTCTGGGACAAGCCTTGTTCCGAACACTTTCCACCTATGCCCCAACTCTATGTAACAAGGACCAGTGTGCTGCATGAGTCACAGTGGAACACTTGGCCAACGGTGCTAAGCCTTAGTCTCTAATCACACAGTTAAGAGGTTAAAGCTCAATCAGTTGAATCTCGGTGCCTATCACTTTAACCCGTGTAACATCTCCTTACCATGTAGAAGTGTAAGACACAGAAAACACGCCACCAACCACGGAGAGGAACTGTGAGGACCCTTCCCCGCTGGGGCTGCTCGGTTTTTGTGTGCTTGTTGTGGTTTTCAGCTAAATCCCATGGTTTTCCCAGACCTGGGTTGCCCTGCTAAGGAGTGCCTCCTCCACATCAAGATTCTACTGAAAGGCGGGCATCCTAGCTGCATTCTGAACTCTGGCTGCGCCCCCATCTCTCCCTGTGTACCTATATGGCCAAGAGATACTTTAACCCAAGGCTTCCCTTTCTAGGCACATTGAGAGGCTGGGGATAGGGATCCAAGGTGAAACAGGACTTCAGAAGGTGCTGTGAGACATGAAAATAACACAGACACATGGAGTTTAGGAAGAAGGAATATAGCTTGAAGTGTAATCTTGATGTCACTGGTGGGGATGAAGAAATCTTGACTTAAGGTTTCTGTTTCCTACTTCAGCAAAACAGCTGAGAGTGCATTCTGCTTGACTCATGCAGTTAGGACTTTCCAACCATTTGCTTCAGGTAGGAAACATAAATGCACAGAACATGGAAACATGGTCAGATCAGTACTCTCATGTTCCAGGCCACACACTACAGCCTACAAATCATCTTTTATTCCTTGAGCTGTGTTCTATAATTTTGTTCATTATTTACATCTCTTGAAACCCTAATGAGTTTGGGGATGGAGAGATGACTCAGTGGTTAAGAACATTTGTTGCTCTTTGAGAAACTCCAGGTTCCATCTCCAGCATCTGCACAGTGGCTTATCACCATCCACAGCTTCAGCTCCAGAGGACTGGACACTCTCTTTTGTGCACAGGCCCACACATACATGCAGGCGAAATGCTTAAAATAAATATCTGAAAAAGAAACCAAACAAAAATAAAACTCTAGAGAGCTTGCTATGGACCAGGATCTAGTTTTGTTTTTCTGCATGCTCAAATCAAGGTGAACCAGCACCTTTCATTGCTATCTTTGCTCCAGTGCATTATTTTTGGCATCTTGGTCAGGGACAGAAAACCTAAGAGCTGGACAATAGGGAGGAGAGCTCTGTGAAATGCTGTCCTCTAGATGTGACATGGCTATGATATTCATGAACCCTCAGTAGTCATGACATGGCTGTTGTACTCATGAACCCCTCCTAGCTGTGACTGCCTACACAAGACTGGAGCAGAGTCATGACAGTTGAATGTTAGTGCAGTTTCATAAAGTGTTTGTTTCAGTTTTCCTTTTAGTCCAGCTAACTCCCAAATAACTGACACTGCACTATTATATTTAGCTAACAAGCTTTTAGGATACAACAACTGAGCAGTATTACTCCATTTTAATATTCTAGAATAATCTGGCTGCGTCTTAGTCAAAAACCCAGTAAAAGTTGCATTTTGGTACTGATCTGGCTCTCTAAATGTTTTCTCACAGTGTCTCCTGGACTCTCCGTGTGGTGAATCCCCACTTCCTTTCTCTTCTGCCCCTCCCATGGCTTGGAGGAAGTTCAGCCCTATTTTCTCTCCTGCTCAGTCACTGGCTGATAAGCTTTTATTGACAAATCACGACATTGAAGCTGGAGATAACTTAGAATAGAGATTGCAACCAGACAAGGGGGCACAGAAATCAGCATTTATATAATACAAGAATAATCTTTACATAATGCACAATAACATGCCTACAGTTAAAATGTCAGGAAGGGTCTGGGAGAGTTCCTGATGATCTATCCCTGGCAGAAGAGCTATTGGCAGTTGGTAAGGGAGGGAAAGTCATCTTTTATTTGAATTGTGGCCACTGACATGTTGCCCATGCTCCAGTGGAATAATTACTCCATACCCATGTGTGTATGTTCAGCACAGTCGACACCATGGATTAAAAATAAATAACTTTAAAAGCATGTGAAGATAGCAGGGAGCTGTGTTGGGAGGGTTCTAATGGAGTAGGAAAGTGAATATGATCAATATATATATTGAATTTTGAATAAATTTCATATATGTGAAATTTTCAAAGAATAAATTTGGAATCTTATTTTTCCAACCCTGATGAGCATATTTTCTATGCAAGGTAATTTATAACTTTTCAAACTTTTCATATCATTTTCTGTTGTATGTTGGAGTGAAATGCAAGTATTTACTTCTGAGACCCTGCTATCAACCTTTGACAGACTAAACCACCTAGCCCTCAAATGCTACAGCCAGTTCACACAGTCTTATTAAATTCACATATTTATACTTGAAAAACCATATTCTGTCTCTTGCCAGAACTCCACATTCTGAAACTGTATTTATAATGTAACTACACTATATGTGTAGGTTACAGTAAGAGGGCTCAGAATGTATGTTGTATGTGTGTATATATATATGGGAGTGTGTGTGTAAGTTTGTGTGAGTGTATAAGCATGTAAGTGTATGTATGTGAGAGTGTTGTATGAGTGTGTAAGCATGTATGTGAGTGTGTAACTGTATGTGTGTATGAGTGTTATGTGAATGAACATAAGTGTATATATTTGAGTGTGTATGTGTGTGTATGTGAAAGGGTGCAAGTGCATGTGTATATGTGAGAGTGTTCTGTATATGAGTGTGCATGTGAGCATGTGTGTGTGGGACTACATATGTGTGAATATGTGTGAGTGTAAGTGTATGTGTGTGTGAGCATGTGTGTGTGAGATTGTATATGTGTGTGAATATGTGTTGTGAGTATATGTGTGTATGTGTGTGTATGAGCATGTGTGTGTGTGAGATTGTGTATGTGTGTGAATGTGTGTCGTGAGTATATGTATGTTGTGTGTGAGTGTGTGTGTATGAGTGTGAGTATACACGTGTGTGTGAATGTGTATGTATGACAGAGAGAGGGGGGTATGTGTGAAAGTTTGGACAGGAAAGGGAATGAGGTGTATCTTCAGGAGGACTGCTCCTCTGACTGGGGTTGCAGTCTCATGCACTCATTTAAGTAAAAATAAATAAATAAATAAATAAAATAAAGAAGACATTAAAAATGCCTACTTAATCTGCCAAGTGTCCTATTTTAGGATGATGGCCCGTGGAGAAGGAGATGTTGTCTGGCTTGATGATGTGGTTGGATGACCTGGGTCTACACCTCACTGCTGCAGCTCAGTGTCCTAAAAGGATATTGACTCATAAATCACAAACCTAAAAAAATTTCATGTGTTAAAACTTGAACAACAGCTTCAATTGAACATGTATCATGTTTGTCCCACTGTAAAGGAAACTATGCAATCCAGCCCATCACAGGTAGGACTGTACATTCTGTGAAGCCTAAGTGCTTCCTCCTAGATGATCCTACTTGTAACCCATTTCCCAAGCATTTATGGGCAGCCCCCTCTACAGGATTATCTAGAGCAAACATTATATTTGAATCACATGTGGGACTACCACAGCTGCATTACATTGTAACTATTTGTATATATATACTTATACTCCTCTCTGATTTAGGAGGTCCTAAGGGTAGAGATCAATGTCTCAAATGGCTATATCCTGCATGGCCTCTAGGCTTTGCACACAGTAGATTTTGAAAAATATGTTAAACAACTGAAAGTAATTTGCTACTTGAAATTAGATGTGGCTGGAGGAAACCCCCAAATACTATTTTTACACAAGATAGGTGGTGCATTTCTCTTGTGTCAAAAATATTACGTGGAATTATTATTATGTATTAATTTTTAAAAAGTAAAACTAGGCATGGTGGCTTATGCTTGTGGCCTTGGAACTCAGGCACCCAGATCATCAGCTTTATTTCATGACTGAAATGAATTGTGGCTGCTACGTGAGATGTTTTTAGTACTGAAGCACTAACGTGATATGGACTGTTTCTGTTCTGCTTGTGTATGTGTGTGCTTTGCGGGGAATGTTTCTGGATTTGTGTCTTCTTGTGACATTAAGACCCTTGTTCTACCTTTCTCCACCTACATTATTCGAGGCAGGGTCTCTCAATTGAACCTAAAGCTTGCCTATATAAGTAATCTATCTTGCTAGTTTATTCCAGGGACAGCTTACCCCACCCCCTCCTCCTAAACATGGGCTGCCACGCCCATCCAACCTGAGCTGCAAGCTCATGATCCACCAAGCCATCTCCCTAGCCCCAAACCTACACGCCCTTGAGAATATGAGTTCCTGCCGCTTTAATTGAACAGATTGCATCTTGTACCTTCTTCTAAATTTCATCTCTTTTACATTTATGTATCTATTTATTTATTTATGTGTATGTGTGCATGTATGTGTGTGGATATATGTATGACATGGTTCACATGTGAGGATCAGAGGTAACTTGGAGGAGTAGAGTCCATTCTCTCCTTCAACCATGTGAGTCCCTGGAATAAAATCCGGAGCATTGCTCTTTAGCCCAAGCCCTTTTACCTACAGCATCATCTTGCCAGTCACAGATTCGCCAACTCTTAACATTTCCCGCCATAGCAGCAAAAGAAAGAAAAATTCAAACAGAAAGAATAGCTTAACAAAACAGCAACTCTTAAAAGGGAAGACCTTAGTAACACACAAGAAGAGGGAACTCAGTTACTCCAACTGAAACCAGGCTGAAGGCAATCTCTAATGAAAGTTTGAACATGTCCTTGAACCAGAAAGTTCACACCAGAGAACTTATTCTGCAGATGGGTCAAATTTGTGCAAAATTATTCATAAGCAAATCTACAGTGCCAGTGTTGTTGGTAAAAGCAAAAAGCTGGAACAGAATGTCACTCAGGCACTAACACTATCTGGCAAACCTCTGATGAGATGATGATACAATGCAACCAAGCCTCTGATGAGATGATACAATGTAACTACTGTTGGATGACAAGAACAGATAACAGAGGACACATCTAGTCACTTGGGCTTAAAGTTCTTAGGTAGGCATGTGTTTATGCCACGTGTGGGAAGGTATTCATGTGTCTACATCGAAATATAGATATTTGTTATATCTACATATCCATATGTGAGAAGGCATGAGGCCAATTCTCCACTCAGGGTGGAACCTTGTGAGTGGCGAAGCTGTTGTCTCACTTATATTAAAAGATTGGATGATTGTTTAAATGGAAAATACTACTACCTGGAGACATCGGTGGTACCCTAATGACACCTGTGATATCAATCTGTCGAGGACAAATCCACTCTTTTGGCTGTGTCCCTGCAAAAAAAGAAAGTACAAACTGAAAAAAAAAACCCCAGCAAAACACACACACACACACACACACACACACACACACACACACACACACGTAAGATGGTTGTTAAATCCTTGGCTGACTTAAAGCCCGATCAGCGGACCATACAGACTCAAGTGCCTGGGCAGAATTTAGGCAATCTCATCAAATTTCCAGACTTGATAAGTTTTATTTTTTTAATCTTTCCTTCCTCTCCTTCCTGCTTTTCTTTCTTCTTTCTTCTTTCTTCTGTCCCTCTCTCCTTCTGTCTCTAGCTTAGTAGTTTTAAAAAAAGAGAAAATTCTTGAGCTTTGTAACATGCCACTTTGGCTTTTGAATAAAGAACGTATAGCAAAGTCTCATGCTGTAGCCCAGGCAAGGCACACAAAGAGACAGAGGTGGTGAGGGGTGTGAGTTCACAGCAGCCAGAGGTGGCACTGAAATCTCTGAGCCAGCAGCAGAGGTGTAGAGTTTAAAGATTTGGAAATGGATGAGACTCTGGAGGATACAACGTAAGAGAGATGCAGAGAAGCTAAGGACTAACTGCTGGCCAGGTCCCCATCTATTTGTAAGGCAGGAATAGAAATCCCTTGGCTTTGCAGGACAGGGTAGCAAGCAGAGGACACACTATTCATCTGCTGTAAAGAATAACAGAGAGCATGGAACATATGTCAGTAAGCAGCAGGTATGATGGCAGAAAAAAAAATAGATGCTCTTTTGTAATTGCTGTTACATTCTTAGTGTGTGTGTGTGTGTGTGTGTGTGTGTGTGCATTTGCAAGTGTGTGTTGGGTATACATGTATGACATAGACATCGAGGACAACCTCAAATGTTCACAAGAACCATCCACTCTTAGTTTGACCTTGTTTTGTTCTGACTGGTCTGAAACTTCACCAAGTAGGCCGTGAGAGCTGTTCAGTAAGCTCCAGGGACTCCCCAGTCTTAGTCTCCATCTTACCATCTGTTCCTCTGTGCCTGGCTGTTCATGTAGATTTGAGGCATTGAACTCTGTTCCTTATACTTGCAAGGCAAACACTGCACAAACTAAACCACTTCCCCAGCCTCTTAGAGATTGGGATCAATGAGATTGGGATGAAGGTTTGAAGAAAGACATCGATTTCAAGACAGGAAGAGCTGTGCTGGAAGGTGGAGAGGCCTTCACCAGCACTGCTGGATCACCACCTACAAGTCTGCATGAACTCTCCTGGCATGGTGCAGGAACTCTTCCACCACCACAGAGGATCCAGCAAGTGGTGAAGCCTTTAAATATGTCTGTGGAACAGCAACAGAAGCAAACGGATATACTCTGCTATCCATGTTTGCCTCTCTAGAAGCCTTTCAGAAATAATAGGTAATGAAGAAATAGTTATGAGGAGGGGTTATTAAGAGTAGTGCCCTAAAAGTAGTTGGAAAGACCAGCAGTAAATGGATGTTATTTAGATCAACCAGCTTCTACAATTGTAGATCACATCAGTGTGTGTGTGTAATCACACATGTGTGCAGCTGTGTAAGCTGATATGTAAACAGGTGTGTAAATACACATGTAAGCATTTGTTCTCAGGTCACTCCTCACGGAGTTGCTACATGAATGTGTCCATGTGACAGATAAAAGATTGTCAGACAACACATACAGCTCCTGTGGTGCCACAAGGAGACCAGTGATGTTTGTCCCCAGTTCCTGGTGTAAATTTCAGAAAACAGCAGAGGCCTCCTGGGAGTTTGACTGTGCTCTTTCTATTGTGGAGAGAGAGACTGCTGTGTATGGATGCAGTCCTATTTTTTACAGTGTAGAACAGGGATTTGGGTATAGGCATTGGTCCATGTTGTTGATTTCACATAGTTTGTTGGTGAAGAAATGTTCATAATATTCTTTAGAACTTATTTCCATAAATCCAGTCTTGCCACTCATCGCAAATGTTAATCATCCATTCATCTCTTTTTCTCTCATCTAGCTAAGACATATGGTTTCATTCATCAAAAAGGACAGTTTTCTGTTGATTTTGCTCTATTCCATCTTCTTGCTTCCACCTGGATCTCCTTCATTGCATCTGCTTTGTATCGACCCCTCTCCTTGGTGCCCAGTGTCTTAAGGTAGAGTTAGGTTACTGATGGAGCCCATGTTCTTCAACATGTGCCCTTATGGGTACAAATCCTCCTGTGAGCCCCGCTCTAGACATGTTCCCTGAGTTTGGGTGTTTCGTATCGTCACTTTCATGGATGTCTAAATAGTTTCAACTCCCTATGATTCCTTCTTTTGAGTGGTTATTTACTAGAATGATTTGTTTCTACACTCCTGGGTTAACTGTTCCTCTTGTACTTGATTCTTTCCTGATCTGCTAATGCTTTCCATGAATTCTACACTTCTGCATTGAGCAAGGCCAGCTTTAAGATCTAATTAGTGGTCACTCCTAGAGAGGGATTCACACATCCCTGAGTAAAGACTAATTCTGCTACTGTGGGTGTGTGTTTGATAGGTTGCCTCCCAGTCTATTCTTTTTCAAGTCTTCTGTCTCCTGCTGGTCTCCTGTCTAGATGTTTTAATCTTTATTGCAAGTAAGTTGTGAGATCCAGCTATTATTATTATTGAATTATTTATATTTCTTCTAATTCTGTCAGTATTTGTTTTATGTGTCAGGAATGGGAGGATGCCTGCTAGCATTTGCCTCGGGGCCCTGTGGCATGGAAGTTTGGTCAAGACACAGTGAGGCAATCGGAAGGCTCATCTACTCATGCCTGAGAGATTGAGTTCTATTGCTTGATATTCGCTAAGTTGAAAACCATTGCTTCATGCATTTCATCGAACATCCTATCATTATTTAAGTTGGAAAGACAAATCTTATCTCTGACATGCACACACACTCAAATACGTTGATTAAACTGAACCTCAAGTAGTTGCAACATAGTATCTCAAACTTGTTACCAAACACGTTCCTTTGGGGTTATAGCACACACTGTTAGTATTATTACTATTGTATTGCTCAACCAGGCCGCACCATCTGCCTCTGTCACCCTAATCTGCCACTGAGGCACAGAAGCAGCCACAAACAACACTGAGTGAGTGTGCGGGACTCCCAATAGATCTTCGTTTGCCAAAACAGATGGTGACCAATGGGCAGTGCTCTAACAATAATGTAAGATATTCATCTGTGTACTTTTTTCTGTCCAAATTTCTGACAAAAGTTTAACTATCAAGTGGGCTCTTGATAATGAAAACAGAAGTTTGAAAGGGTGCGAAGAAAAGATTTTGTAGCAAGATCTCAGCGTAGAACAGAGAGCTCAATAATCCCATGTGTCTGGCCTTCTGACACTGTCACATGATATTGTCATGTAAGAAGTGGACACTTAAGAACTACACACTTTTATCACTCCCCCCACATCCACACACACACATCACAAAAAGTCATAATGTTTTAAGTAAGTCTACAATTTTGTTTTTTAAATATATTCTCAGTTGTCCTGGGGTTCAGGAGCCCACTGCCCACAGCTTAAAGATGACTGTGTGACTCTTGGGAGAGTGGATAGTCACTGAAGCAAATAGATTAAGAGGAGGAAGATGTGGGATCTGATCAGAAATGATGACCCATGGCAGGGCTAGAGCTCAAGGGGAGGAGAGAAGTGAAAACTAGAAGCGACCAGCATCAAAAAGATCCATAAAACCTGGACCAGTGCCTACTGACCTTAAGTCACCGCCTGTGAGCAGCATTAATGATTCTCTCCAGTCATGGGTGTGCTGGCTCACTCCTCACCACCATCAATCAACAGGGCATTCCTTTCTTCCAGTTGAACATCATCCAGTTGGATATCTCTATGGGAATTTATCAATCCTAATAGTCAAGCCTTTTTAAAGTGCTGTATCCCTAGAAGTAAAAGGACAACGCAGTCAATAAACAAAACCAAAAGCAGATAGGGGGTGTTTCTCACTTGATAGGGGGTGATGTGTGAGGAAAACCAAGGCTAGAGATAGCCATCTTTATCACTCCAAGCTATCTCTCTCTGGTCTGTGCTCAGGTCAAGTGACAAGGAAAAGGTTAACTACATTTAGATGAACCTCCAGTTGGAGGAGGAAATGATCTGAACCTTTGTTGTCATCTATACTTGCTGATCTTTCGATGGATTTAATTTTCCACTTATTTTATGTCTTTGATGTTTGCCAACTCCAGTTTTACCTGATATCATTCACAGCCACAAAATCAATTAGTCCTTTCTGCATCCTATAAACATTTCACAGGTGGTGGTGGCGCATGCCTTTAATCCCAGCACTTGGGAGGCAGAGGCAGGTGAGGCTCTGAGTTCGAGGCCAACCTGGTCTACACAGTTCCAGGAAAGCCAGGGCTACACAGAGAAACCTGTCTCAGAAAACCAAAAAAAAAAAAAAAAGGAAATACTGAATTTGAAACATTTCAAGTTCTCTATCATCCACCTGAAATGGTACCTATTGATGGTCACTAGAAAACAGGGAGATGACTACAGGTGCCAGGAATGTTCCTTTTCCCACATCACACAGACAAGGATACAGAGGACCAAGAGGTGAAACCTTACCTCCAGCATCACACAGGTAGAAGTAGCATCAGGAAAAACTCTCATCTCTGACCCAAGTTCGTCTTCTTTCCAGGACTCCATGACACCAGTAAGTCAGAAGTTTCCCTTGGGGCTCACGGATCTCTTAATACATTATTGGAGGCCTCCTAGATGGAGAATCCTCCCTATGACCCCCAGCACAAAGTACTTTCGTAAATTAAGGAGTAAGAACAGAAAAGACTGGTCATCTGCGACAGTTTGCCCTCTCAGATGTCTCCAAGGAAAATGTAAGTGGTGAGAACACTCACCACCGGTCACGTGACCCGATCCAGAGCAGCCAGCAGGCACAGTGATCAGCTGGCAAACTCTCCTACAAGCACATTTGCCACAGCTCCCTTGAGATTGCTTATGACAAAGGGCACCCCATGCTTAACCTGTCCTTTGTGAAAGAGATCCTCCATAAAGAATTGGGCTGTTTCCCCAGGACCCCAAAGCAAGAAACCCAGCTCATCCTTTGTTAAGAAATCTTTGGAGCTTCATGGACTCTCAGTTCCTGAGTTTTGCATTTTTGAAATATGTAGAATCTGTGATAACTGGCTCAACAGGGCAGGAAAATACAGAAATTACTGTAAGGACTGGCAAGCTGAGTCCCTGACTCCACATCAACTTACAGGGAAAACATCTTCTCTGAAAAGATTTGTGGGGACATGAGAAAGTTACTAAAGTACCCAACACAACTGAATATTCAAATGCTGTTGACCATAAAATGTTGTTATTCATAAAGATGTGGAATTTCATGAACACTGGGCCGGCAAGTTAACTCCGTGAGGAGAGGCGCCTGGCAATCTGAGCTTAATTCTGGGATCTCCAGGGGAGAATAGAGCTGATTGGCAAAGCTGCTCCATACCTGCCACCGTGATAGGTGGACCTTGCCCCTTCCTCCCACAAAAATAAATATAATATTTTCTCATTGCTTCTGCTTTCTCTCCTTCCTACCCCTCTCTGACCACACAGGTCACCAGGACTCATTGATCCCATGTTACAGCTGGAAAGATAACCTTGGCGACAGAGAGATTTATCCAAGCAGCTTCGTCACGTCATGAATCCAGGCTTCCCCACTTTAATACATGTGTCCGTTAGGAACCCATGCCCACCATCACCGAGTTCTGCAGGGCGTAGCAGCAATGTGGAGATGCTGACAGAGGCCAGAGAATGGGTGAGGGGAGGCTCTGGTCTCTGTGAGCGCGCTTATTATTTATTATTCTTGGAATTCACCCACATCAGTCTCCTTTGTTCACTGCTTTGCCTTATGGAAAAAAAAATATTTTCATCTGTGTTTGCAAGTTTTACATAACTTTCAAGGTCTTCCAGACTGATGCTTCTTCCGATTGTGAACCAGGAATGACCTGAAAACCTAGCAGAAAGCAGTGCAGGAAATGATGGTAATGACAGTAACACCCAAGGCCGGCCGTCCCTGAGATCCTGGCTTCTTATGGAACTGAGGAACAGACTTAAACTATCAGAAGACAAATGTTAAATATCTACCATAAGATGAAAGAATCCCTTATTCTGTGATGGATAGAAGCCTGAGGAGCAGATGCCATGTGTTGAGACAGGGCAGAAAACGTGAGTACAAAGGTATTGTGCAAACAAAGAACACCATCTCCATGTGGAAGAGGGCAGAGAGTCCAGGACGTGAGCCCCAGCCCACCGCCCACTACAGACACCTGAATCTGGGATTTGTATCTGAAATGTTCTCTGTGGCTAGGTAATTGTTTACATAGCTGGGAAGAGCAGTTTTGTATGGGTATCCTGAGTGAGAATTTGCAAGTGAAGAAAACAGGAACACAAACTTGCAGTGTTTCCAAGACATATCTAAATAAACACGACATGACTGTGACAGGGATTCAGAACTGGGTCACACCGAGGAAAGCAGGTGGGATGTGAGACTTTGTCAGCCTGGAAATTTACCATCCTTGGAAAAGGGAAACCACCAGGATGTGGGGCTAGGGATGGGCGTGGGGGGTGTTTGAACCTGTAGAAAGAGATACAACTTTTAAACACCAAACAAAAGAATGTATCCATGTGGCTTGTAGGGGATCCTAAAAGAAATCCCTGGGCTACGTTTCAGCCCACACAGACAGACTACAGCATCCACCACCATGATGTTTATTTGTAGACCTTTGACTGACCAGGGTAAGAATGTGTGCTTTTTACAAGTTGATCTGTATCGTTAATAATGTCATGACTATACTAATTACTATGAAGAAAGTCGGCCCAAAGTAACATCCTCTCTAATCTGATTCATTCCTCCCACATTTGAAATCTGCTCTTAGAATTAGAATGGCCTAGATCCATGACCAGGTTTCTCTGCTTCTTTGTGTGATTACATCACTTCATCCCTTTGCAGGCCAAGTTCTTTGTGTGCAAAAGGGGAATAACTAACTCTATCTAGTCTAGAAGAATGGTAAAGAAACCAAAATGAACTTCCTTCATAATTTATTTTCATTTCATGTTTATTTTACTGCATGATTGCTGTGTCCAGACTTTCTTTTCACTTTTCTATTTCCTCCCACTTCTCATTAACCCTTTCCTCTCTTTCTTTGCTCTGCATTTACCTTCAATATGCAACAGACTAGACTATTACTACAACTCACAGACAGTCAAAAGCCTGTATGGCCCTGAAAAGGGACTCTGTCTCAATGCACTATGAGATCTGTTTCAGACCTATGCACAAGGAAGACAAACTTATTCCCTCTGTCTGGCCTAAGTGGCCAGTTAATAGTATGTGCTATCTTTGGGGTTTGGCACTACTCAATTCCAACTAAAAATCGCCTATTGCTACATAAGGTACGATTAAACCTCGGAAGAGTGGAAGTAATTATGGTTTCATGAGGTCATTTTAAAAGTCAGACATCTCTCCTGTTATATTCCTTTCCTTTCAAATATTCCCAGGAGTAATGAGAATTCCCAGGGATTAGTGCAAGTATCTGAACTAGTCTGCCTCCACATCTTAACAATGTCTCAGCGACAGAGCTGTTCACCCCTGCCATGTTATATTCATTACCTAGCAAAGGAACAAGCCAAATCCTTTAGAACCTCCTCTTTCCCCTTCATCATTTGAGGTAGTGAACTATGTCTGAGAAGCCCCATGAAATCCCATTAAATGAATCTAAATAAATGATATCTCTTCAAATAAGCCAGCATTTCCCATTGTCAGTGCAGTGTGGAAAGACAGGAGTGGTCAATAAATAGCAGATTTACTGATCAACAAGGCACGAGCTTGCTCTCAGCGCAGCTCTGTCTTTGCTGCAGGCACAGACGGAACAGTGTCTGCTCCTGTTCTCCCCAGTGGAGCAGACAGGAAACAACAGCCCTGCTTGTCCGCAGCAACCACCTCGCCACTTGCTACTCAGAATGCACCCAGACATTGAGTGGGGCCTTTAAAAGGAACAGTAGACTAAAATGGGAGCAAATAAAAACTTAAAAGGGCTGTGAGATGTTTTGGAAGAATGGACAGGAAGTAACTTTTAAATCACATAGCATTGTGTTATTACTCAAATAACTCCATTTTCCTGGCAAGACTCAGCTAAAATAACGTCCTTCTGATTCCTTAAACAAATGTCTACGTTATTGTGTAACGTAGTCAGGATACAATAAGAGGATGCTTAATTTTCCTCTCATAAGCCAAATTCAACCCACTGGCTGCATTTCATAAATAAAATCTTATTAGAATATCATGCATCGATTGGTCAGATGAAGTCTTTGGCTGCTTTCATGCTACTATAACAGAGCTGAGTAGCTGGGGTGGACACTATGACTTGCAAAACCTAAAATATTTACAGTATAGTCCTTTGTTGGAGTTTGTCAACCCCTAGCCTAAAGGAAAAAAAAAAAAAAGAGCAGGCAAGTACACGGGAAATTCTAGGGCTGTTAATGAGGGGTGTGGGGGGAATTTGCACTGTCATGAGGCAGAGGGAGCTCAGTGATCGCCTGAATGTCTCAATCCAAACCCCTGCTAACAGTGGAATGAGAGGGGGGACCACCTTTCCCCTTTGCCCTGTGCTGATGATAAAGGGGTCCTGTACCAAAGCTGTGTTTCCATCCCACTAAAACTCTGATCAGGGAACCTCATATTTTACACAAACATAAAAGTACCAATAGTGTATAAATACTCTGAGTCAAAAATGCACACAGTCAGCTGAGCTTTTCAGCCACCATTTTCTTAACCTCATGCCTTGCTACCTCAACGCTCATTTTCTCAGATCACTAAACTGCATGTGGGACCCAAGTCTCTCCCCCAGTCTCTGCGTGGCTGGCAGCTTTCAGATTAAGCACTGGGCAGGGCAGCCAGCATCCTGTCAGTCCTGAGTGGAACTTGGGTTCCCTGGCTTTGCCACACCACACACTTTGTAGTTGAGACACCTCCATACGTGTGAATGCATAGACGGGCCCCACGGTGCAGAATTACTGTGTAGTCCAGCCTGCACCTGTCTTTACTCTTTCAACATTTTGCGAGTATGAGATCCAGTTAGGATCTAACCACTGTTCCTCAGAACTCACTCCATATACTTCCCTTTGCAGGAGGCGATAGATGTTTTAAATTGTTTTGTGTTCGTTGTTTTTGCCTTTCCAGCACTGGGGACAGAAATTCAGACTTTTCTGTGAGTTTCACAAGCATCTACCTGCTGAGCTTCATTCTCCTGCAAAACTAGAAACCTCGGTCTTTAGCTTTCTAAGAGTAGGACCTAGTGGCTCCCGCCTCCTAGAAACCCCTGAACACGTAACAGTGGGCAGCATGTCTCTGCTCCCTGCTCAAGAGTTGTGTTATGAGATTGGGCAGTTCCACCTTGGGACGCCAGGGCTGTGAATTGAGGACTTGTATTAATTAAGGCAAGTACCTTAATGCCTCCAGTTTTCCCCTCTCAATGTTTTCGTTACTAAATCCCTAGGTTGTTTTGAATAATAAAGGAGGTGATGACTAGATTCCAAGATTATTTTTAGAGATAGGTTTATATGTGTTTGATTGCTCTCTTCCACTAAATTTCTGCTTTCAAATTTCCAAAATCCTGATAATTGCCTCCTGCCACAGGAGGGGCATGTTGCAGGAACAAAAAGATAAAGGTTACTGTCTTTCGATTTATGAAATAAAACAAAACCACTTAGGGGAGGAATTCCTGAGTACAAGAATGCAGGTCAAATATCATAAAGAACAATGTAAGCAAACTATTACCAGATAGAGTTAGAAGACTCTCGTATGACCAGCGACAGAAAGGAACCACTGAGACTCTCAAACCGGCAGGGTCTACAGGTGCTGCTGGTCCTACACGGATCACGAAGAAAACAACCGAGCAAAAGCCAGGTAGGCACCTTAGGGTCGGATTTTACTACTAAAGGCTGTACCAAGATTATGAGAAAGTAAAGAATTTAAAATCAAGTATGACTTCATACAAAACATGACTTCGGAGGACTGATCTGAGGGCTGTCAGAGCTGGAGGGGAAAACGGTGCCAGGGAGAAACTAGATGGACAGACGCGATGACGGATTTTCTGTCAAGGCCAGAGTTTCGCGTGCCGGAAATCCTGAGCGTGCATAGTTGAAGACGCCCAGCTCCTGGGCTTTTAACGATAAGTGAGGAAAGCAATTTGGCCAAGATTTCAGGAGGCTTTTTGGCCTCGCCAGACGGAGTGGCAGCCACCTGTGAACTCCACCAGAGCCTGAAGCAGACGCGACAACTTCCCTCGAGATAACCTATCCTCGCAGCCGTCTGATAATGGGACACAGCTTTTGTCTTCTTCTCTGCAATTCTCTCAAGATCACCTCGGGAATAAGAGGTAGAAAATTGATGCTGCTGCGGAGGGCAGATGGAGAAAGGGCTTGAGTACCTCGCTGATTGTAATGGCTCAAAATCAGGCTGGCTGCTGCGCACTCGTGGGCACGAGGGTGGAAGGCTGTTTTCTCTCAACGGGCCTCCAGAGTCTTTTTATTTTATGTTTATCTGTTTTAGAGATCACTATTGTCATTAAAATACAAACTGGACTTTCATTAAACAGTGTGCATCATAAAGGATGCGTGGATGCTGGTTCAGCTTAAGGAAGTGCTACAGGGTCTTTTGAACAGCTGGAAGTCTGCTATACTAAAAACCCTGACTCCACCTAAGAATCTGGTCACCAGTCAATATAGGCATAAACACCTGACAAACAGTTATCAAGGTAATTCTGTCAAAAGATACTTACCTAACATCCAGTTTTCTTTAGGATAGAAAACTTCATAATTCAACTAATTTTTGCTAAAGTCATGAAAGGAGAGAGAACTTTGTGAGAGCATGCTTTATCCCATAGGACTTTGGAATTCACTCTTTCATTTAAAGCTTACAAGTATATAAGCTAAGCATTACTTTGATGGGGTCTGGATGCAGAGAACTAGGGTCATCACATGATGAGAATAAATGTGTAAAACCCAGTGGCTGGAGAGAGGGCAAAGCGTGAAGCACTTACTGCACAAGTTTGAGGTTCCGAGTGGACCTCCCCAAACCCACAGTCAGCCAGGCAGAGTACCGTATGTTTGAAGTTCTGGTGTTCCTACAGTGAGATGGGAGATGAGGAGAGTCCCTGGAAGCTGCTGGGTGAATCTGGTGTACCCAGAGGCAAACAACAAAGAGACTGGATCTTAGAAAAGGTGCAAGTTAAGGATTGACACCTGAGGTGTTCACCTGCATGCTATGGCATGTATGCCCTTGCTAACATGTACACACACACACACACACACACACACACACCCACACACACCATATACACAGAAAAACCAAGGGAAGGGTTCCTGAGGAATTACACAGTGCTGACCTCTGGACTCCATGAGCAACATATACACATACTACAAACACACATGCACACACACACACACACACACACACACACACACGTCTACATGTATAAAAATGTATTGAAGCTGGGATTCTATCCAATTATGTTTCTCCAATTTGAGTAGAGATATTATGAAGATGTATATGATTAATTCCCAGGTAACCATAAGAATTGCAGGCTAGCATTATGGGAAAGAAAGAGAAAGGAGCTCCCAACATCCGCTGCTTCATTTTTGTGCTGGATGTTGTGAGCCCTGTATCCTCACAGAGGTGCCCTACATCCTCACAGAGGTGCCCTGCATCCTCAGAGAGGTGCCAGTGAAGGCAGCAGAGCTGGGCTCTGCCTCCCTGACTGCAGAGACTCCAGGGCTAAGGCTCCAAATGCCTCCACTTGAATAGAAGGACCAAAACCAAAACCAAAGAGGATGCTGGCCACAGAGTTCCTGTGTCCACCTGAGCATCTGTGGATGGAACATGTCGTCTAAGTTTGTGGTTCCTTTGCCTTCTGAGGACTGGCATTCTGAGTCCAGCCAGGGTGAACCTTCATTAAGGGCTTTGTCATTGTCATCTACAGGGCTGTGCCTTTGAGAACTGTAAATGTCAGCTTTTCTCAACCTCTCTGGAGCAAGCCCTTAATGCTAGCTTGCTCTCTGTATGGAGGGAGTCTGAGACAGAGTGTTGTGAAGCTCAGGCTGTCCTCCTTCTTCAATGAGGTTGGCCTTGAACTCCCAATCCTTCTGTCTCTAACTCCTAACTCTAAGATTCTGGGCATGTGCTCACCCTAACTCCTAAAGCTGCATCTTAGTGCTCAGTCTGCTCTTTTGAGCTGCTGTACTTGACTCCTCTCCGTATTTGCTTGGTAGCAAACAGAAACCACTGACACTCATCCAGTTGGTGTCATGTATCTCATCCACTCTGCCCCACGATCAGCTCATACAGCCCCCAGAATATATGCAAGTTCAGTTCTCTGATGCACGCCATTGGTCTGAATCACCCTCATCTCTCAGCAGTCTATGAAGGGATCTGACAACGCCTCCCATAAGTCTCTCTCTCTCTCTCTCTCTCTCTCTCTCTCT
>NC_034593.1:141617808-141633194 GCF_900095145.1 Mus pahari | reverse complement strand
CACACAAATGTGCACACACACATACACACACACACACACACACAGAGAGAGAGAGAGAGAGAGAGAGAGAGAGAGAGAGAGAGAGAGAGAGGAGAGAACCCATAAATACACCAAATCAAAAACCATAACACAGATGCTCAAGAACAGTAAGATAAAAACCAAAATGTCCGGATAAAGCATTATTAGACAAAAAAATTAATCTGCAAGATTAGCACTGAGTTTGTTTTGTGTTGGCCATATACTGCTGGACACAGGCCTGTCCTTAAGGGTGGTTTATGTATCAAAGAGACTCCATTGAAGAAAAACTAATCTTTCCTTTATGAGTAGTTGACAATTGAAGATAGCTTCTTAGATAGGGGTCTGTGTCCACTGCTTCTCAGTCCTGGGAGCCCATCTGGCATGCATCCATGCAGTGTGTGCTGCTGCCATCTCTGTGAGTTCAAATGTGCTATCAGCCCTGTTGTTTCTGAAAGACACTGTTTTCCTGCTGCCTCTCGAGCCCCTCTGGCTCTTATCCTCTCCTCCTCTGTCAATTTTCCTGAAGGAAGAGGTTTGATGGAGACATCTCATTGAGGAATGGATATTCCAAGGTCTCTGTCACTCTCTGCACATTGTCCAGTCATGGGCTTTGCCTTTGTTTCCGACTATTGCAGGTGGTGGCTTCTCTGATGTTGACTGAGTATCTGTGAGGATCGCAGAATGTCACTGGGAGTCATTGTGTTGCTACATTTCTTTAGTCGAACAATAGTAGTTTTCTCCTGGGTTCATGTTGCATCTAGTCCCAGATTCGTGGCCAGCTGATCAGTGTCAGGCACAGGTTCCAGCTCATGGAGTAGGCTTTAAATCCAATCAGATAGTGGTTGGTTACTCCCACAAGCTTTGTGTCACTATTGCAGTAATGTATCTTGCAGGCAGGTCACCACTGTAGGTCACAGGATTTGTAGCTAAGTTGCTGCTTACCTTTATCCTCTGGTAGTGTGTGGAGTACTTTCCAGTGCCATGATCACTAGTCATCATGGATGAAGGTGCAAGCTAGGAACCGTGTTCAATGAAAAACCTGGGTGTGGTCTTAGGAAACAGGACCTTACCATGAGATCTACTTTCAGCTTATTCTCCTGGCATCTTATCAGTTCATCTATAATTTCCAGAGGACTATTGCCTGTTTTCTGATTCTACTGGGTTCTGATGATTTCCATCACAGAAATAAAATCTTCCTTTTGTTGTTCTGTTTTTGTTAATGTGTTTATCTTCATTCCTAGATACATATCAGCTATGGTTAGCATTTACTGTTTGACTCACTCCCTAAACTATACAATTCATGAGGATGTGGACTGGGTCTGTGATGTTCTCATGTAAATTCTCTTTTTATAAAAACTGCCTGGTGCATAGATCATAATACAAATATAGTGGAAATGGGAAGGAATAAATAAATTCTCAGGAATGCCCTGATTGTATTAAGATGTGGAATGAAATTCTATTAAGGTGACATTGATCTAAATATAATATTCTTCAAGTAAAAAGACAAACATTCTGCACAACACTTGCTAATGGTGATAAGAGAATCAAACGAACAACCATAAGGCAAGTGGAGATTAAGATGAACCTATGTACACCCCAGATGTCTGGCATGATCTCCTCTTTGAAAGCACCAATAGATGACATTTTCTCTCCTTTCCAAGTTCAATTTCTTTCAAGTTATTTAAAAGTAAAAAATATCTGGCCTTAATCAAAGTCTCTTCCTGTTTTACTGTTCTCCGACCGAACTGGGGTGTGGAGATGACAAATATGTCCAAAGCCTAAGCGAGAAAGGATGCCTCGCTCACAGGAGTAGGGGCAGATGTGGTCGCCTCTCTACACATATAGCTTCAGACCATTCTGGATGTATAGAACAGGAGGTATAGAATCATCAAAAGATAACCTGCTCCAGAGGACCAGGACACCAAAGGGATTCGAAGTTAAAGCTAAGGACTGATCAAGGGCAACCTCACTGCAGGGGTGTCCTGATGGAATAGCCCTAACAAATTACTTGGTATAAATTTTTTTATTAGTTCCTTGTCAAAGTCTTTATACTGAGTACATATAAAGCTCATGGTATTGGGAGAGTCAAGTAAAACATTATGCATATGTGTGTGCACATATATAATCTGCAGCCAGATGAATTTGCCTTAGCTTCTTAAACCGTGTATCAATTTCTATGGGGTGAACATGGCCACCCTAATACAGCATGTTCTCATATAGTTGCTATTGAAGAATTCAACTAAGATGATACTTAGAGCGAATTTCACTAATTTTAACCACTTGCTAAGTAATAGGATCATTCATAATCAATTCATTTATCTTACTTCCTAAAATATTTTGTGAAATAAGGAAAAGTAAAAGCATTTAAGAAATGAAAGAGTGGGCTCTGCATTTATCTTGCCTTGTGCTTGTTATAAATGAGGTCCTCATCAAAATGAATAAATTGTCTTCACTAGTGAGTTCTCTGTAAGCTTCTGTTCACCAGATGCAGGTGAAAGTCGTGCACTCACCATGTGTGCCCAGTCCCATTGTCAAGATTCCATCAAATGATGCACTGCTGTACAGTCTGCTGTAGTTTAGATGGAATGGTCGTTGTCATCACACTGACATAATAGCAAAGCCAGCTCACTATAAACACAGGTAGGAATCTGCCAGCTTCTCTATGAAGGCTACTTAAAACTTGATCATTAAAACTTGGTAAATTAATTTTTAAAAACAGTTTTGTTTCCCTGGATTCAGAACACTAAGACCATGTGATGCTTGAAAATTCAAAGTTATTCTAACCCCCAATTGTCAAGGATTAGAAGGTTAGAGAGTCACTGGCAATTAATATTAGAACTTTTGTTTTGCAGGCAAGATCAAGGAACCCAGGCAACACCAAACTGCCAGGCACACTACTTCATAAACACTGGACATGGTTATTTCTGTTCTGCAGGGAAAGAAGCAATTCTGGAGGTTTAAAGGGCCCCATGCACTGGTCTCATGTGTGGCTATAATAAAGCATCCTCACAAAAAACAACACAGGGAGAAAATGCTTATCTTAGCTCATAATTCCAAGTTGTAGACCATTGGGACTGCGAAGCCAAGATAGCGGGAACATGAAGCAACTGGTCACACCCGCAGTAAAGAGCAGAGAGAAGTGGATATGGACATGATAGTTTGTCTCATTATACAATTCAAGACTTCAAACTACTACACCCACAGTGGGTGGGTCTCCCACATAAATTAATATAATCAAGATAATCCCTTAGTGGCTAGAGAGATAGCTCAGTGCTTAGAGCACTTGTTGCTCTTCCAGAGGAGCAGTTCCAATTTCCAGAACCCCTATGGCAAGCAACAAGCTTTTGTAACTCTGTTTCCAGGAGATCGCATGACCTCCTCTGCCCTCCATGGCACTAGGCACACGTCTGGCACACTGACATACATGTAGGCAAACCACACTTACATTAAAACAATTCTTTAAAAGAAAATCCCCCCAGAGACTTGTCCAAAGTCAATCTGATCTAGCAAATCCCTCTCTGAACCTCTTCCCAGGTGATGTCACTGATTCTAGGTGATGTCATTGATTCTAGGTGATGTCATTGATTCTAGGTGATATCATTGATGATTAGCATTGTGCTTGGTGTCATCATTGCTACTAAATAACAAAACCCTCTTTTGTATCCAATTTGTCAAACGCCAAACCTACTACCTTTCCCACAAGACACTAGCAATCTTAGGGCCACAGAGAATGCTGAATCTGACTTTCGTTCAAAGTTCAAAGAGAGAGTGCACAGTAGTGAGGGAAGGAGGGAAGGCAGCTGAGACCACTGAGCCACGCTTTACAGCAGCCCTCGCCCCAAGACTCACTCTGGTTGGGAGCCTGAATTTGGCTTTGGTTCTATAACAGGCAAAGAAAATTTTAGTCCCATGTTTTTGTTTTTGTTTTTGAATTCTCTTATGCATTGATCTTTCAGATCTGGTATGTATTCAAATCCAATTTTCTGTCCTAAAAGTCAGATCAGTTAAGGCAGAACAAAACAAAACTCCACATACTTTATTCCAACATCACCCTTCACTTCAAACTGCCCTTTAGAAGTCAAATATAATCTCAGACTTTTCACAAATTCTTTTCCCACAATTCTAATATTCTAAGAATAAAGGAGAAAAAGCCCATAGCAGCCAGAGGCTCCTAATCTTGGTAAAGCATGAACACACTACTGTTGTGTCAAAATTCCTTTGATCATTGTAAGTTCTAGGATATCTTGATGTCATTACGTTTATATTATTTATAAAATTACCCAAGTTTTAAAATAAACAAATCAAAAAGAAAACTACATGTTCTTTTGATGGTTTCTTGGAACACTGTCTAGCAGAACCCTGAAGGACTGCTGGCCTATCTTGGGGTGCTTTTTGATGCTTGACTGCTGGCCAAGAAACCAAACATTGTTCATTATGTGTTATCTTGTAGCTGGTTATACAGAGAAAATGCACAATCTCTGCTTTGGACATGAGGGAATTAAAGATAATGTATTCTGTGAAAAAATAAAATTGTTTGGGATATAACCTACAGTCTTTTCCTGACTTCTTTCTTTACTGCCTATTAGAACTGTAAGTGGAGAGTTCTAGTTTGGAAGGTTAGTCATGTAAAATAATGTTTGGCTGGGCACACAGGTGAAAGGATGTCTTGCTAAAGCAAACACATGAAAGAATGTTGTCCTGAAGCAGACACAGGTGAAAGGATGTTTTGATATAACAAACAACATGAAAAGACCTGGGATGGAGGAGTATAAGTATGACCCCACAGAGAGTGGGGGATGAGCACTGAGGCTTGGTTTGGTTTGCTCTCCCTCACTATTCTTCAGTAATGACATGCATATGTCGGTTCACCTTACATAGTGTTGATGAGCTCAACTCGTGATAACATTGCCATTGAGAGAAACTCGCCCAAGAACTGCTCGAGAAGTTCCTCCTGCACTTTGCTGCTTCCTCAGGCTGGTTGGTGAGCCTAACAGGTTCTTTGGGATTGAACTACAGCTGTTGCCTGGTGTCTGCCTGCCTAGAGGACTGGTCTGCGGCTGCTGAGTCATATTTGACGTTTGCTATGGGACTGAAGCTGGCCCCCAAAGAACTGTTGCTGAGGAGGTCTATTCCCCCCACATCCTAATAATGTTTCCACTATCTCTACTGGGTGGTGGGCTAGAGGAGAGGTTGAACCCTTATTAAAAGTAGGTTGCAAAAATTTTAAGCCAACAACTTGTTTCTTTGGATGGTCTTTGACTTGATTTTATCTTGTTGGTGAGTTAACTTTTAGGTGCAAGTATTGCTGGTGTTCTGAGTCATTCGTGCAGTAAGCACCAATTAAAACACTAATCAGTTATTAGTGTTCTTCTCAGTGATAAAAGCATGCCAACAGGTGACACAGACATGATCCTTGTTCTTGTGGTATTTTTATTTAAAAAGAAATTAGTTAGAATAAATTATCCAGGGAGAAAAATCAAATGTAACAGAGAAAAGTACAGGTGCTCAGAGAACAGTGTGTACATCAAGCCAAAAGAAGAAGAAAAATTAAAAGAGCAAAGACCTGTTATAACCTCTTAGTTACTGGCACTAGAGAGACTTCAGTGTTGTACAGTTCGCCTCTGCATTCCCTGCCAGAGGCTCCCATCCCCCCCCCCCCTGTTAGAATGGCAGTCTTCCGGTGGAATTAGTCCCAGACAGGTGAAACGGAAAAAAAATTCAAACAAAGTCATAAATGTGAGTAGTTAAAATGCTATGTGTATATTGAAAAGGGGAAATTTACTAACACCGAGTTTCAAGATAAGAAAGGTCCATGAATTACCTGGGTGGAAGATAAAAGAACCAATTTTAAGCATCAGTGGGAAAAGATTCATGCTACAATTTCCAACTACAGACAAAAAAAAAAGAGAGAACTGGAGGACTGGAAGATTGTTTATACTTTCTAAATCAGCCAAAGAGAACATGAACTGATTTCCCTAAACATTATTCCAATTTTTTTGTATGAAGATCTGAATTTTAAGCCAGCTCAGCAGATGAATTAGTTAACTGTGAGAGGGAGGAGGGGGGATGGCAAATGTGTGAGGCATGTAAAAGATAGTTTTTTTAAAGTTACTTAAAATCAGTTGAATATTTCAATGCATGTAATGGTATATTACAGTTTCTGCAGTAAATTTAATGGAAAAATCTGAAAAACAAACAAACAAACAAACATTACTCCAAAGTTGTAACCAATGTGTAAAGAAACAAGAAGCAAGAGCATGCACACAGCAACAATGATTCACTAGATGAACTATACCCTTGGGTAAAAAGTAACAATGTCAGGCGTGTTTCGATACAGTGTTCCTACCAACCTGCTCATGGAATAGCACTAACCTGTGAAGCAGGGAGTAACGGGCACCAGTGGGGAGATCTTAAAAGATGTCGGGGCTACACCATCAGACAGACAGACAGACAGACCTACCTCAGAGCTTTATCAAAACTGAGTCTTGATAGGATCACAACGTGAATCTCCCTGTGTTAGTGGCCTCCAGATAAAACTGCAAAGGGCATAGAACTAAGAATACCAATTTGTAGGATTAGGGACATCTTTAAATAATACTGTTATTAAAATAGAAGCACACTAGTGCCAGAGAAGTGGCCCAGTGGCTAAGAGTGCACAACTCTCTTGCAGAGGGCCTGGGTTCTGTTTCCAGCACTCACATTTGGCAGCACACAACTGCCTGTCACTCCAGCTCCAGAGGATCTGATGCCCTCTCTGGGCCTGTGTAGGCACCTGTACTTCTGTCCACATACCCACAGTCAGACATACACATAAAAACAAAATTCAAATGAAAACAAATCCTTTGAAAATATGGCACATAACAAATCAATAAAGATACAGCATTTCAGTGAGATTATTTAAAAATTATAAAAGAAACACAAAGCTGAGTCATATCAAGAAAGAGTAACAGGACAGATAGGCATTTCAAGTGTGCCATCCACAGTCATAGCAATGGAAGTTAAATTTGCCTATTGCAGACATCCCAAGGACGTCATTGGACTACATGATACATCACAAGGGAATTCAAAAGAATGAAATTGAGTACACTGTGCATGATGGTTCGTATTGATGAGAATCAGCTGGGAGAAGGGTCTCTGTGAAGGCGTGGAAAGGGTTATTGTGGATATACTAATTGGTGTGAAAGGCCCACACACTCTGGGTTGCTGGTTTCCCTGGGAAAAGGATCCAGAACTGTGTGAAACCAGAGAGAGCCATGTGAGCGTTCACATCTGTGTTTTGCCTCTGTGCTCCCTGCTGCATTACTGCTGATATATGTGGTCAGTTCCCTCAAGCACCTGCTTCTGCAACTTCTCCACCATGATGAACTGTCACCTAGAATGTTCTAGAACTGTAAGCCAAGTAGACCCTATCTCCTCTAAGTCGCTTTTGTCAGACATAACAATGAAAGGAAAAGAAATTAGGACTCTGTATCACCTATGACTGAGCCAAAAATCCATTTAAAATTGATAAGCAGCAGGGAGAACTGTTGCATGTGATAACTGAAAATCAATCCATGCTATTGCTGGCTATTCTCCTGCCACGGTGGTCTCTGGGCCCTCATGGATAACCCCATGCAGCAGTCTGCCCAAATTCCTGTGGTTCCCTTTCTGTAGAATTCCCAGTCATCTGCCCCCTGTGGCTAGCTGTCACCAAATCCCCTTGACCCAGTAAAATCAAAACCCCAGAGGCTTTTAAATTATCAGTCAGATTTATAATTTATAGTAAATTCTCAACCCTCAAAACGCCCACACAATGAACTCAGAGCCAAATGATATTGATACAAGCTGCCCACCTAGATTGGACAGATTGCCCTATATTCTTCTACACTCTTCTGTGATAGCCATGGCTACCTGTGGCTATTTCAAGCCCGTGGGTCTGGTTCATCCTCTTCCTCCATCTTTCTCTGTCCTTGTCCACATCTGCCCCCTGTTAGTTCTCTCTCTCTCTCTCTCTCTCTCTCTCTCTCTCTCTCTCTCTCTCTCTCTCTCTTTCTCTTCTCTGATAGCCATGGCTACCTGTGGCTATTTCAAGCCCGTGGGTCTGGTTCATCCTCTTCCTCCATCTTTCTCTGTCCTTGTCCACATCTGCCCCCTGNCATCTTTCTCTGTCCTTGTCCACATCTGCCCCCTGTTAGTTCTCTCTCTCTCTCTCTCTCTCTCTCTCTCTCTCTCTCTCTCTCTCTCTCTCTCTGTCTGAAACTCATCCCTGACCTCCTTTTTCATTGCCCAATCACACACAGACTCTAGCCTTATATTTCTCCTGCCCTCACCTGCATATAGACAGCAATCCAGAGAGAACTATGTAAATTAGGACACATACTTCTAAGTGATGCATTGCTAAATATAAATATTGAATAAATGATTTTAAAACATGTTTTGGGGCAGTGAGAACCTACCAGTAATGGGAGGAGCAGAGAGATGAGCTGAGCCAGAGAACACAGCAAAGTGCATATTGGAGGGTTGGAAAGGGGGACCAGGCTGTCACTGCTCAGCAACGCATGATCACACACTTAGATAATAAAGTCAAGTGTTACAGTTAGAATGTTTCAAAGTGAATGAGCAAAAACACCTATAAATAACCACATTCCCATGAGTCAGCAACGAAGGTCACTTAAAGCAGCACAGAAATATTAGCAAGAGGTCAAAGAATCTACAGACCACTTATAATTTTCACATAAAGGTACAACGTGAATATAAATAATGAAAAATACACTGTATTCATAGCTTATAAATAGTATTTTTAAAATCTTAGTTCTCCCCCAATTGAACTATATACTCAATGTGCTCCATCCAAAAACCAATAAACTGTGTGTGTGTGCATAGGAGCGCATATGCATTGGAAACTTGAATATCACCCCCAAAAGTGTATAGAAATTCATAGTGCCAAGAGCAGACAAGACTTGCTAGATATGAAAATTTATTACAAACATACAGTAATTATGACTGTATAGGATTAAGTAATTATATATTAAGAGATGACAGCAAACATTACAAGCTACTAAAATTCTTTCCCCATGCATTACATGTATACATTACAAATATCTTGATTTTTAATATACTGTTAGCTTATGTTTCTGTTAATTGATAATAACTAGACAAAGTAATAATGGATTTAAACTCCAATGAGAAATGGGGAAAAATCAAAACAATAAAATAAAAACCAAAAGAATAAAATTTTAAAAGGCCAGGAAATGCAGAATTTTGTCCTTTTGCTTTTATTTTTTATTTTTGTTATTTCTAATAATAATAAATAAAATTTATCTTGACAGAATTCTATTTTTAATTTTCTGATTGCTTCTTACACTTGTGCAGTGTGTGCTGATCATATTCAGCCCCTCGTTGACCTCTGGCCCGCACCTTCCCTTAGCTCTGGATGATTTCTAAGTTAGTCCCTCAGTGGTGGCATCATTAAGAGAATGAAAACCCTCTGTCTTATTTAGGGTTGCTATTGCTGCCACAAAACACCATGACCATAAGCAGCATAGGGAGGAAAGGGTTTATTTGGCTTATGCTTCCACATGACTGTTTATCATTGGAGGAAGTCAGGGCAGGAACTCAAGCAGGGCAGGAGCTGATGCAGAGGCCATGGAGGAATGCTGCTTACTAACTTGCTCCCCATAGCTTGCTCAGCCTGCTTTCATGTAGAGCCCAGGACCACCAGCCCAGGGATGGAGCCAAACATAATGCGATGGGCCCTCCCCCATCAATCACTGCTTAAGAGAATGATCTGCAGGCCTGCCTACACTTAGGTCTTATGGAGGCATCCTCTCAGTTGAGGATACCTTCCTTCTGATGATTGACTCTTGGGTGGAGTTGACATGAAGTGATCCAGAACACTTTCTCCAGCAACCACCAACAGTTGGTGTCTCTACAAGAAGGTGAACCTTTATGATCCACCTCATCTACCCAGGATGGGAAAGCCTCGAGGTCAGATCTGCGACGAGGCAGGGTTTCACGGTACTCCTCTCCATCCTTCAGCTCCCAAATGCTTTCTGCTCTCCTTTCTTTGATGTTTTCTGAGACTCTGAGAAGCATGGTTGGGACACAGATGTCCTGTGTAAGGCTCAGCACTCATCAGTCACTGGCTCTCAACATTTCAACTAGTCTGAGTGTCTTAGTCAGGGTTTCTATTCCTGCACAACATCATGACCAAGAAACAAGTTGGGGAGGAAAGGGTTTATTTGGCTTACATTTCCATACCGCTGTTGATCACCAAAGGATGCAGGACTGGAACTCAAGCAGGTCAGAAAGNAGGAGCTGATGCAGAGGCCATGGAGGGATGCTCTTACTGGCTTGCTCAGTCCACTCTCTTATAGAACCCAAGACTACCAGCCCAGAGATGGCACCACCCANAAGGGGACCTCCCCCCTTGATCACTAATTGAGAAAATGCCTTACAGCTAGATCTCATGGAGGCACTTTCCCAACTGAAGTTCCTTTCTCTGTGATAACTCCAGCTGTGTCAAGTTGACACAAAGCTATCCAGTACACTGAGTCACAACATTACCCTTTATCCTCTGCAAAGGAAACCTGTCTGTCCTGGGCTGAGCCTTGCTAGTCCAGGGGCATAAACACCCCCATTACAGAGCACTCCTTACACTTTTAAATTTAATTTTAAAATATTTCAGTTTATAAATAGCAGGCTCCTATGGAGGTTTTCACTCATTCTTGGTTTTGGTTAAGCTTCTCCCAAGTCTCCCATCTCCTCCAGTGACACCCCACCCCATTTAAATATTTTCAAGCTTAGCAGTCCTATCTCTTACATTCTTATTCCACATTGCAAACTACCAATGGATTGATGAGGTAGCCTATAGAATAGGATGGAAATCTGTCACAGCTACTACTCCAACTAAGGATTAATGTCTAAAAATAGACAAAGAACTGAAAAATAAATTATCAAGAAGAAAACAATAAAAAATGAGCTTTGGCTCTGAATACAGAGTTCTCAAAACAAGAACTACTAATGAATAGCACTTCTCAAATTGTTCAACATCATTAGCATTCAGGGAAACAGAATTAAAGCTACTTTTAGATGCACCTCACCCTGGTCAGAATGGCTAGAATGGCTATTTTTAGAAAACCAAATAGCAGAAAATAAGATGCTGGTGGGGCTACAAGGGAAGGAAATCCTCATCCACCATTGGTGGAACAGCGACGGCTGGTAACACACTGGGAAACACGGAGTAAACATGACTAACTCAGATCATTTGTCTTATTAAATTGCTAGTAATGACCACTGTGTGTCCCTGTAATAAAAGTCAAAACTGTCAAAAAACACTTTTGAATCTTTGGGGTGTCACTAGCTAAATCTAAACACAATTATAGAATGCCCTGATTATGAATTTCTATAAATCACTAAGATTCATTAGATATTTGCCCTGAAACATTTTTCTAAAGCCTTTATAAATGTTTTAATTATGGAACTCTTTGAATGATATAGCCTGGGAAACTCCCATTGTTTCTGCTTAAAAGATGTGAAAAGTGGGCCATTGAGAGTCTTACTGAACTGCCAGCGTCATAGAGTTGCTGTGAGGTGGGGCTGAAGCTGGAGGATGACTCTATAAAGAAAACACTTGCCTCATAGCAGAGCTCAGGCCCGAAAAACCATGTAACGGGCAGGTGGGTAGATGGGCAGGTAGCATGGTGGACAGGTAGAATCCCTGGGCAGGTGGGTATAGTGGGTATGGTGGGCACACCAGTCAGGTGAGTACAGCAGGCAGGTGGAATCCATGGGCAGGTGGGTATGGTGAGCACAGTGGGCAGGTGGGCATGGTGGATGCCTGTGACACCAGCACTCAGGACCTAGAGATAAGAAATCCCCTGCTGCACGCTGGCTAGGGAGGTAGACCCTCCCTGCTTCAATAAATGAAGTATAAGACAGAGAAAGGCATGACCTCTCCAAATACATGTGCATGCTTACCTGCACACACACATACACCCACATATGTGAACATGTAAACACACTCATACATTGTATATAAAAGAAAATTTCAAAGAGAGGAAAGAAAGGAGCCCCCTCCACCCCCGCCCCAGAAAGTATGTCAGGCACCCTGAGTGTGAACTTGGTAATGACTAGTAGAAACTGAAACAGGGGGGATTTTTCTAGTTGGCCATTTCTTGTCTACATCATCTTGTCCATCCAGAGAACTTGTGCAGTGCCATATGGCATTTTTTGCACCTAAAATGATCCCAGAAAATTTACCCATAAAAGGCAAAAGTCTAAATTCCTCTTTTCAATTTCTTTCCCAAGAGAGAAGAGGGACTCGAGGACAGAAGTTAAACAGACCACGAGGGAAGGGTTAACAGCAGGTGGGGTGGGAATGAGGGTGGGCATGAAATAATGCTCTGTTCTTAAAGACAGATGCCGCGTGGACAGCCCCAACCCTTTCTTTCTCCTGACTCCCTGCCAGCCTCACCTCCCTCTCACCTCTCCACACTTCTCTCCTGGCTCGCAGCATCCTCAGCTGCTTCCCTTCACTTGGACCCAAGTCCATCGCAGCCCTGACTCGTCTCTTTGAAGGTGTGTCCAAGGTCATGCTGAGCTGTCCTGTGTGTATAATCAGTGGTGAGACTGTTGCGGTGTGTGGCAATGTGGACAGGTCAGGGAGCATTAGTCTTGGGGTCAGGAGCCACCACCTGCTCTCTACAGCCCTGGCAGGATGTCCAAGCTCTCTGAACTTCAGTTCTCTGTAGCTGATGCTATGACTGCACTGACCCATAGAGTCATTCAGACAGTGATAAAGTGAGGAAACATGGAACTGTGGACATGTCAGAGGAAAGGTCTGTGAACCTGGAGGTGGTGTCTGAACTCATGGGATGATTTTCTTTATCTTTTCTACAGTGCTGAAGATGGAGCCTAGGGCCTTAGACACACTATTCTCCTGAGCTATGTCCCTAGCCTCATAGCATGGATTTTTATGGTAAAAAGCGTAGATGATGAAGGTAACCAATGTAGGGGTTAATACCAGTGCTGCAATAGTCTTTCTTTTGTGCTACAAAACCCATGGGTGTCTCTTACCCCATAAAACTCGGCACTGTACTCAGGACACACCTTGAATTATAAATATCTACTGTAGTGCCTATCTCTGCATGTGCATCCCCTTTTTTCTCTTTCTTCCTCCCTTCCCTCCTTGGCAACTTCCCTGGCCGTGGTCCTTGGGGTTGTTTGCCTTAGAGCAACTTCCCAATAAACCTGCCTTCAATATAATCTTTAAAAAAGGAAAAGGGAAACATATCTACTATAATGAACATTTACCTTGCAAAATATATTAGCAAATAAAAACTATTAGCAAAAATAGTCTGAAGGGTTAGGTATTAGCCATGGTTTGGGGTTGGTATGACCCTACCCAGCCTCCAGAACAGTACATCGCTCTAACCACACAACCTGATGAATACCAACGCTTCAAGGAAATCAGCAGACATGTTGGCAAGACATTTCCCTCTGCACCAACTCCAGATGGCGGTCAGAAGGCTGTTCATGTTTGTGAATGGTTAGAAAATAAATTGCTTTTTGAAACTATAATTAAATATTGTTTTCTTAAGCACGAGTCATTAAACATGGTCGCACACCATCCTGGGACTTTATTACTGTAAACTTATATTTGAAGAAATAATTGCAGAAGCCCATCTATAATCCTAGCCCACACAAATTATCGTAAATTACAGCATGAAAAGCTGCCATACTAGGGGAACAGCCACGGCTGTGGGATTCATAAGGCAGAATTTTAAGGCAATCATGGAACTGTCACATGAAAAACATCCAGTTGATCCTTTAATGTACTCAGAGTAAAACAGCTCTTCACCCCTGGTTTTCTAGGAGCCGTGAGTTACCAAGCTCAGTCACTTATATTTGTCTTAGAGAAGTAAGTTCCTATTCTCTCTTGAAGACAGTAAGTCTTAAATGAACAAGAAGATCAAACACAGGTGGATACACAAATCTCGTTTGTCGGGAATGATATGCTGTGGTTTCACAGATTAGTGTGTGTGTACAGTGTGCATACATGTGTGGTGTGCACATGTGTGCATATGTATGTGCTTGTGGAACTACAGTCTGTCACTGCATGTCTTCCTCAATTGCTCACACCTTCTGTCTTGAGGGAGGGTCTCACTGAATCTGGAGCTCGCCAGCTCGCCGGCTTGCCCTGTAGATCCTCTGTCTCAGCCTCTGCAGCCCAGGGACGGGAGGCAGCTGCCACACCCAAACAGCCCAGAGCATTTAGTACTCACTCTTACACAGCAAGCACTTTGCCCACTGAGACATCCTCCCTGACCTGCAATTTATTGTTATTCCATAGTTCTAACGTTACCGGATTATAACGAATTGTTACCAGTAATCTTTACTATGGAGAACGTGATAGGTGTTAACAGCACAGGGATAGGGTTGGTGCTGTATGGGTTTGCTTTGCTTTTGAACTAATTTTCAGGAAAGCCATCTGGTTACTAGGAAACAGACTTTCTGAGTGAGTTTCCATTATGTCATGCCAAATGCCTTTTAAATAAATTACCTTGTAATATGCAATGCATTATTGAAAGTTGATTCAAATACACATTTGCTATATACTAAGTATACCATGACCATGATCACTTCAGCATAAGAAGAAAATCTCTCCTTAATCCTGATTCTGTTAAAAGAAAAATCAATAATACCTCCCTGGAAGCCAACAAGCATGCAAAGACAGAAATTAAAAGTTATTCCCATAGAATAAGTTTCTAACTGACATATAACCCTATGCTTCAATAGCTTCCAGAATTATCTAGCACTGATCCAAGTTGAGTTCTAGTTATATTATGGTTCACCCAGACCTAATGAATCCTACATTGTGTTTACTGATTAATATAAGTCCAGTTTGTAAGGGAAACTTAGGAGCTGTTGGTTTTAGTGTTAATTTTTATTTATAATGAGTACAATGACTTGAGCCAACTGCTTTCTGAGCTCTGTACTGCTGAACAGAGCTGAACTGCTATGAGGGACAAATCATTGTAGAAACTTATAATTCCCCAGAGAGTTTTGATTATTTTATACAAACTATACTCAAACAGCCACAGATTTAACCAGGAAAACTGCTATGTGGTCTAAGGCCACATAACCTGGTTTCAGCCCGTGTTTGTGCCTCGAGTTAAAGGCATACTTGTGAGCTTGAAACAATAAACTCAAACAGTAACATTCCTGGAGAGAATTTAATTCAGAACTTTGGCAGCACAGATAGCAAGTTCTGCACAGACTCACTGTGATTTTATACAGACTTATGGACATGCAGGAGAAGTAGGCACTGCCAGAGTTTAAATAAGTAGCGTGTGTGTGTGTGTGTGTGTGTGTGTGTGTGTGTGTGT
>NC_034593.1:141610634-141617398 GCF_900095145.1 Mus pahari | reverse complement strand
ATGTGTGTGTATGATGTGTGTATGTGTGGGTGTGGGTGTGTGGGGTGTGTGTGTGTGGTGTGTATGTGTGTGGTGTGTGTGTGTGGTGTGTGTGTATATGTGTGTATGATGTGTGTATGTGTGTGGGTGTGTGTGTGTGAGGTGTGTGTGTATGTGTGTGTGTTTGTGTGTGTGTGGTGTGCATGTGTGTATAGAGAGAGTATCAGAGAGAATGGAGAGAGGGAGAGAGAGAAAGACACACAGAGAGACCACAGTTTCCTAGCTTTCCCAGTGTGCAATTAAAAGTGTGGTCATAGCTTAAAGGTGTATTTACATCAGAAATAAAGAGAGGAATTGCAATGGTATTAATTAAGCACCACATTAAGCAAACTGGGGGCTGTGTAAAATATATACTTTAAAAAATCTCTGTATATCTGCAGCTCACATTCGAAAGGGGTTGGTGCGGGTTAAGAATGCAGCTTCCTGACACCTGGACAGATGTGATGAAGCCAGGTAAGTCCCACGGGGCAGGGGGGGAAGCAAAATCTGTGCCAACATTTTCATAGGTTTAATGCTTTTTAAGGTCATGCTACCAAAAGAGGATACTGTCCTTGAAAATGCTACTTAGTTAAAATGAGATTGCCAAACAAGTTCCTGTCAGTCCACGCCAATCTTCCCAAACAGAGACTATAAATTTCACTACATTGTAAACAAAGCATCTGTACTAGCTTCTCAAATAGAGACTATCTGTAACTCTTACTGGATTATAAACAAAACAACTATACTCTCTTCCCAAAAGGAGACTATCTGTATATCTGCAAACCTTACTGGATTATAAAAAAAAAAGTGTTCATGCTAGTCCCGAGACTTGAACACTGTGAGGTGTGTGTGTGTGTGTGTGTGTGTATCTCACAGACACTTGCTTCTTTCTGTTTTGTCTGGACCTGGTAGATTCCTACTCAGTATCTGCACCAGCCAGTGTTTGTGAGTTTCCTACTTGCCCCTGTTGCCAGGTGTCTTAGTCAGTGTTTCTACTCCTGCACAACATCATGACCAAGAAGCAGTTGGGGAGGAAAGGGTTTATTCAGCTTACATTTCCACATTGCTGTTGATCACCAAAGGAAGCCAGGACTGGAACTCAAGCAGGTCAGGAAGCAGGAACTGATGCAGAGGCCATGGAGGGATGTTCTTTACTGGCTTGCTTCCCCTGGCTTGCTCAGCCTGCTCTCTTATAGAACCAGGACTATCAGCCCAGAGATGGCACCACCCACAAGGGGACCTCCCCCCTTGATCACTAATTGAGAAAATGCCTTATAGCTGGATCTCACGGAGGCATTTCCCCAACCGAAGCTCCTTTCTCTGTGATAACTTCAGCCTATGTCAAGTTGACACAAAACTAGCCAGTACACCAGGTATCAGAAATGTGCACATCTAGACCTTGTGTTTCCACGCACAGCACAGCACATACCATCTCAGTCTCATTCCTTAGTCATCGCAAACCCTCCAACTCATGTCTCCAGGAACAGTACAACACACACTGTCTCTCTTTCTTTGGGCAGTGTGAAGCCCAACTGTTTTTCATTTACTTTCTCATTTATTTGACCAGAACTTGGAGCAGTAAATGACATACATAAATCCTGTCTTTGAGGGACTCCCACCCAGCCCCCACCCAGCCCTGTACACTGATAAGCTTCAAGGCATGATGAACATTAAGCTATAAAAACACAAATTGTGAGCACAGACTTAATGGGGTATAATGTGAAGAGGTCATGGTCGCTCCCTAAAGCCTGAGACCTATAGGCCCTCAGCTATGTAGAGACTGGTGAAAGCTCACTTCTAATTTATTCCTAAACACTTGAAAATATTATGTGATCATAAAAGACATTTTACTGGAAAGTCTTGCTGCTCTGACCACTTTTCCAACGTTATTTTTATTATAAGTAAAATCGTTGTTCATCATTGCATCTGTCTATTTTTTTTTTTTTTGGCTTTTAAGCTTTTATCAGTGGAGATTTATGCAAATGAGCATCATAGAGACTTACTAAATAATTGTCAATTTTCAAGTAGTGAAAATGTACACTTAAAAGGCTACCTTCCCTGCCAGCTGAACTATCTAAAACCCCCAGAAGACTGATGAGAGATGTTAAAAGGTGGACATTTGCAATATTTATTGAACTGTCCTTTTGTCTGTCTTGTCCTTTTGTCTGTCTTGGCTATTGATTAAGATGGACTGACTCTTCTTTTTCATTGCCGACAGGAGGATTTTAGCTGCACAGATTTTCTTGTTATGCTCTGTGGAGGCATTTCAGATTCCTCATTTTCTGTTCTCTGATCCTCTAAGCCCGCACACGTGGCTAACACATGGCTGAAGCCAGGTCACCTGTGCAGCGACTAGCCTCCTGCCATGGCAGGTCAGTGGTGTGCACAGCGACTAGCCTCCTGCCATGGCGAGGTCAGTGGTGTGCGCAGCGACTAGCCTCCTGCCATGGCGAGGTCGGTGGTGTGTGCAGCGATTAGCCTCCTGCCATGGCGAGGTCGGTGGTGTGCTTTCTTCACGGTACAGATAAGGACACTCGGTAGGGGACACAGAGGTGGCTCCTGCCTGGCCATGCCTAGGTTCGGTTTGACTCCCTCATCTTGAATCCTTTACTGTCTTCTTCCTTGCTTGCGCCTTCAGAGTTCTGATTAATGTCACCTCTACATTCTTGTCTACACACTTCATAACAAATGACAGCAGTGACAAGAAGCAAGCAAAGTTTTTTCCTCATCAAACAAGCTTTCCTCTCACCCCTCCATATTCAGTCCGGATCCAGCCAGGACTACAAGAGACCTGTCTTAAGACAAAGAAGAAATAAATAAAATAAAATGAGTATAATAACACATAAAAGAGAGTACTCCTCCCAGGGCAGCATCACTCTTAATTACGAAGCAATGCAGAGAAAAGTACAGACCAATATTTATTATAAGGATGGAGGAAAAACCCTCAAAAAGTAACTCAAGCTGTGGTTTGTGCTAAAGGGTGCACATAAACATAAACTGAGTGTTCAGTTTGATCCTCAGCACCAGAAAAAAAATAAGATAAAACAGAATTGTAGAAATTTGAGTTCAAAAATCTATAAGAAAAAAATTTATACCATAATCAAATTAGAGTGGTTCAATATTGGAATCTTGCCAACTCGAGGAGACAGGCTATCACATGACCATATTAATAGACCCAGACTATCACATGACCATATTAATAGACCCAGACTATCACATGATCATATTAATAGACTCAGGTTGTCACATAGTCATATTAATAGACTCAGAGACCAGTTAGATGAAACTTACCCATGCATGAGAAAAGCATTCAGTGAAGCAGGCGTTAGGATTCCAATGTCAAACTCCCAGTCTGTGTTTGAGTACATGCTCTGCCGCCGATGCTCTTATGGAAGACTGTGGGACCTCTGGGTGGAGTGTAGAGAAAGTTGGCTGTTTCCTACCAAGAGCAGGAAGAAGATAAAGATGTCCTCCTTCACGTCTGGTTTTTCCATGATTCTCTAAGTTCTAAATCAACCAATGAGCCTAAAAATAAAAAATAACTAAGATGTTCAAATGGGAAAAAGAAAGGAGCTGTCTATATTTAAATATGCTAGTGTTGGAGAGGGGTGCTTTTGTGAACCCCACCCCTAAGTGAAGAGCTATTTGATAGCTGACAGCTTCTCAGGGATTGAGAGTCTGAGGCTTTGCGGGGGAGATATTGTTTGTTTGTTTGTTTGTTTGTTTGTTTTTAATGTAGCTCCTGGCAGGTGGACCATGCTCTCTCCAGTGGATGGCCTCACAACCAGGAATACAGCTTGGATAGGTTAGCCAGACAAAAAAGAATGCAGAAAATTATGGAGAGAGGGAGGTGGGGTGGATATGGGAGGACTTAAGGGCAAGATTTGTGATAAATGGGATCAAAATACATTGAATTGAATTGAATTCCAAAAAAAACCAATGAAAATAATTTTCAATGCTAATGTAGCAACAAACACGAGAGAGAGAGAGAGAGAGAGAGAGAGAGAGAGAGAGAGAGAGAGAGAGAGAACGCCCCCAGCCCTTGGAACTAATAAGTGATTAGAATAAGATAACAGCAGCATATATGAAATTAATATACAAAATATAATCACCTTAAAAATGAATAACTGAAATCTAAAATGTAAAGCATGTGGTCATCAACATTAGTATAACCTAAGATGAAACCAGTACAGATTTACATTCAAGGGCATGTAATGAGAAATATCAAAGAACTACACAAATGATGTTATTCATAGGCAGTAAGACTCAATACTGTCAAGATGTCTAATAACAATCTAAGCAGGTTATTATGTGAGTGTTGGCAAGCTCATTCCAGAGTTTCCATAGGTTTCCTCTGGAGCTGCAGAGGAGCCAACACAATATCACAACTCTCACCAAAAAGAGCAAAGTCAGAGACATAATGCTGGACCACTCGGGGCTTAGCCGAAGCTTAGGGAATAAGGATGCACAGAATGCAAACAGCAGAGTAGACACACAGACAAAGGAGCAGAAGACAATCAGGGAACAGAGCAGCAGGATCATCAGCCACCTTTGATAACAAAACAGGGAAAACAACAGAGTGAAGATGGGCTTTTCAAATGCTTTCAGCCTCCTATCATTCCGACATTGCCATAGATGCACTTCCATGTGTGTGTGTGTGTGTGTGTGTGCTTGTGTGTACATGCACATGTATGTGTCTGTATGTGTATCTATGTCTGTATGTGCATGTGTGTCTCTGTGTATGTGCATGTGAGTGTTTGTGTGTCTATATGTGTGTTTGTGTGTGTATCTGTGTGTATGCACATGTGCATGTGTGTCTTTGTCTGTATGTACATGTGTGCATGTATGACTCTGTGAGTCTGTGTGTACATGTGTGCATGTATGTCTGTGTGTCTATGTGTGTGTTTGTGTGTACATGTGTGTATATGTACATGTGTGTGTGACTCTGTGAGTCTGTGTGTGTGTCTATGTGTGTGTACGTGTGTGTGTGCATGTGTGTCTCTGTATAGCTGTGTGTGTTTGTGTGTGTCCATGTGTGTGTCTGTATGTGCATGTGTCCATGTGTCTCTGTGTGTATGTGTGCATATATGTGTTTATGTATCTGTGTGTGCTTGCATATATGCATATATGTGTGCCTGTATGTTTATATGTGTGTATGTACAAGCACATGAAGGTGTCATTCCCCACACACTGTCATTTTGGAATTGGGTTTCTGGTCCTGGAACAGAGAAAATAGGCTAGGCTGGCTGCCAGCAAGCCCAGGCAATCTGCCTGTCTCCGCCACACAGCAATGAGATTACAAGTGCACATTACCTGTCTTATTTAACATGGATTCTGGGAATGGAACTCAGGTCCTCATCTTCAAGATAGAGCTTTACAGACTAAGCCATCTCTCCAGTCCCATTGCATTTGTTTATAGGCCATTTTAGGAATGTGTGATTGTTTCTTGTCTTCCGTCTCCTCTACTGCTCCTTGGTACTAGTAAAGTAATATAGGTGAGAGACATTGTGCTGGTGTCTACAACTCTGAAATCTCCTGGTCCTCTTCTGCACGGGCAACCAGCAGTCAGACAGAAACATAATGAAAGCCACCTGTGCTATCCCAGTGACCTTGGGGTTCCTGGCTTGGGATTAGTGGTTCAGTTTTCATCAGGAATTCCTTTTTGTTGTTTGCTTCTTGTCTTCTAATTTTAGAATAAACACGTCCATTCCGATCCTAGTTAAAAATATCCTAGGCAGGTCTGTTTTTCAGATTTCTGAAGAACAAGACAGAGATGCTAGAGTCCTGGCCCAGATTCACTTGGCCTTTCTCCCTACAGTAAGCACATCCTCTTTAGTCAGCAAGTCAGCAGACCCCCAACCCTGCCCAGTCTAGAAGGCAGTCGACCTCGCCCTGACACTGCCTCCACTCGAGGAAGAAGCAGGAGGCCTGGGAGGGATGGAGGGTGGTGCTTGCTGGCGTTCACAGGATGCTTCTAGCTATCCTCCATCCTGTGATTGGCTATTCTCTTCTCATTGCGCCTTGGAGAGTCCTCCAGGAATGGCAGATTTACTGGACCAGAGTCCTATAATTGGAGATGTATTGGAGGCTCAAATAACCCAAAGAGAACGGAGAGAGAGGAAGAAAGGGTGAAAGGAGAGAAGCAGGGAGATTGGAAAGGGACACATTTTAAGAGGAGGAACAATAACAGAGAGAAGCTTTAAAGATAGGAAAACAAAAAGCAGAGGTGAGCAAGAAACCTAAACCAAAGGGAGAAAAAAGAGAGAGAGAGCAAGACCCTTTGTGAGGCTCAGCCCCTGGGGGAGGGGAGAATGTTGGGGCCTCACACGTGATAAATACATACTATTAAGAAGGAGGCAGAAGAAACTGTACCTTATTTTCCTACATTTCAAATGGACACAATAAACTATGGGTTTTGGCTTTCTTTTTGTTAGGTTGGTTTGTTTTTGTTTTGTTGCAATATTGAAAGCTTTGCCCTTTGAGAGGAGAAATCTATATTAAATCTCATGAAAAGAGGAAGTTAGCTTGAAACAAACATCACCAAAGATCAACAAAGGGCTAACAGGATGGCTCAGGAGGTTAAGGTGCACTCACACACAAGCATAATAACTGAGTTCAAATCCAGAAGCCATGTCAAAAGGAAAGAAGACCTCTCCTGGGCATATATCCAGAAGATGTTCCAACTGGTAATAAGAACACATGCTCCACTATGTTCATAGCAGCCTTATTTATAATAGCCAGAAGCT
>NC_034593.1:141605834-141610074 GCF_900095145.1 Mus pahari | reverse complement strand
ACCCAAGGAGTTGTAGGGGTCTGCAACCCTATAGGTGGAACAACAATATGAACTAACCAGTACCCCCTGAGCTCGTGTCTCTAGCTGCATATGTAATAGAAGATGGCCTAGTCGGCCATCATTGGGAAGAGAGACCCCTTGGTCTTGCAAACTTTATATGCCCCAGTACAGGGGAAGGCCAGGGCCAAGAAAGAGGAGTGGGTGGGTAGGTGAGCGGGGTTGGGGGGAGGGTATAGGGAACTTTGGGGATAGCATTTAAGATGTAAATTTAGTATAAGTACTTAATAAAAATTGGGGGGGAAAAAAGGGAAAGAAGACAGCACACTTCACAAGGTTGTCCTCTGGCCTCCACACATGGACCAGAGTGTGTACACTCCCAAACACACATCGCATGACATCACACACACACACACACACACACACACTCACGCACTTATAAAGCTCTATAGTTAACCTTACAACTGCGAAGTTTTGCTCAATCCTGCTTCTATTGTCTATTTTTATATGCGTGCATTCTCCTTATATTCCTGTAGCTTTATGTCTTCCCTATTTAACTTATGCTCTACTTCATTTGGTGACCTTGCTTACTACTGGTGGCAAGACCACACAGAAAACCTCTTTCCATATAGTATTCACACCCAAAATCCTCTGAGAGAGTCTCAAGTCCTACACTGACACTGGAGGCCTGCCAGGATTTAATCCAAATAGATAGATTTTATAGTATCCCCAAAACACACACACACACACACACACACACACACACACACACACACACTCATATACACATAAACATAAACATACATACATTCACACACCCATACATACACATATACACACCACCTAAGCAGGCTTCTGAATCTTTATGAATCTTTTCTGTCTTATCTCAAATATCAGGAAGACACAGTTTTTTTTTTTAAAAAAGAAATCAGTTGGTCTCTAATTAATAAATTAATAAATAACTGCACATCATTAAAAACAAACATCTAAAAGATTTTGTAAGTGTTATATTAAAAAGTACATTAAAAGCAAAAGGAGTAGCCACCCCCATAGCTTCTGGGACAGAGACTCAAGGACTCTGACTCCAAGGGAAGGATTTATTCATTTATTCACTCATTCAACAAACACCTGCTAGCTGGGGGAGGGAGGCATGTGGCTCACACTTGTAACAGTAGCACTCACAGACTGAGGCAAGGAGGGTGATGTGTTCAAGACTAGCCTAGCTACATGGTGAAGCTTTGTTTCAAAAATAAAACCCAAAATCTCACCTTCTATTGTGAACCAATCAGATGTCAGGCAAGTTACAATGATGCTTACAAAGTATCATGGTCAATATTTCTGCTTTCCAAAAAATTTTGGTGTTTTCTGTGTTGACCTACAAGATAAGCACTAAAAACAGAAAAACAGTAAGGTTCATGATAAATAGATAAAAAGCTTCATTTTGCTTAAATGTAAGTATAATTAATAAAAAATGTTGCATATCTGATTCTCCTCTTAATTCTGATTTCTGTTCTACCAAACCAATCAACTCTGGCTTTGGTCTGGTTACAACAAAACACATTGACAAGGATATAGTCCAAAAATCTAAAAAGCACTAAAGATTTTCTTTTCCAGCCCATATATCTCCTTAATCATTTACTGTTCCCAAGTGTAGTTTCAGGTCACAATGTGTGTGTGTGTGTGTGTGTGTGTGTGTGTGTGTGTGTGTGTGTGTGCGCATAAGTGTATGCAGCATCAGACTAGATAGTAATGAGTTAACCTTAATTACATCATTAGGCAGAAGACTGTAGGACTTCTGCTGCCTATGGGGACTGATTAGAATCTTACAGTATTATTTTCATTTGTTAAACTCTGAATTAAGTAAATTGTACCAAAGATGTCCATGTGGTGCATTTATCATTGCTTTTGAGTCTTAATGTTTGCCCTAAATGCTGAAGTTCCCAGACAGGTATAGTTAGATTCTGATAAATGCCTATCCTACCAGTGAGATTGTGGTCAGCCTTTCTCTGCCGTGGCAGCACACGGGTATTTTTGGTTGAACATCTTCTCTATTTTGCATGTTTCACTTCCCCCCTATAACATTATTCCAGATCACCTAAATTGTTAGTTACTGTAAATCACTACCACATGTAGAACAGGTTTGAGATTTTGTTTCCATTTTTAACATTTATGTCAAGGTGATGTTTATGGCCCTAGTCAGCATCATCCTGGGCTGTGGAAGCAGAGAGCAGCAAGCTCGGGTCTGGGTTGCTCCTAGCAGAACTATCAGAGTAAATGAGATCTTTACAGTCTGGTTTGGGTCCTGAAAAGCCCAAATCATAAGATCAGGCTCTCCTGGTGCCCCTGTTCAGTCGGACGACCTCTTGTTCATGTAAGCAAAGCTATAAAATTGTCTCTGCCCTTCTAATTAAAGACTTCAGCAGGAACTTCAAGATACTTAGCGTCAGGGTCACGTTTGTGGCAGCCTGGGCCACCCAGGAAAAAGACAGCTGTGTAACATTCGAAGCTGCCCCATCCCTGTCTGCAAGAAACGCTCTTCTTGAAAATCTGTCTAGACCATGTCACTCCTACGTGATTCTGCCATGGAGGGTAAGGAGAGGGCAATGAGTGAGCTGAGAGTTCTACAGGAAAAGGCTTCCCTACACAGAACTACACCTGTCCCAAAGCTGTTACACAGTCAGCAACTGCTCTCATGGATCAAGTATGAACTGCCTGTGTCAGTCCATGCATGCACAGCTTATACACATGCATACAGGCCCCTCTATGCACATCTTACACATGGGATGCGGGGCTCTGTGCACGACTTCACACACATGCATACAGGCCTCTCTGTATGCAACTTATACACAGGATGTAGGGCTCTCTGTCCATGGCTTATCCACATGCATACAGACCTGTCTGTGTGCAGCACACAAACAACAAGCAAGGTCTCAGGATGGCTCGGGGCAGGATTTTGGTTGGAGCCAAGAATCTTGAGAGAAACTGGATCTCCGTATTTCTCTGTTTCTGTTATTCATTTTTTTGTGGTGCTGGGCATGGAACTCTGGCCATCTGCATGGTGGGCCAGTACTCTACATAGAGTACACCCCAGTGTGGTGTCTCTTTCTTATTGACACACTCCTACCTGGCAATTCCTAGCACCCCAGGCTTCCGCAGCCTCCAGACTGCCTGCACAACAGCTTGCCTGCATCTGCTCTCCCCGCAGAACCATTTCCATGTCGAGATCTCTCCCTTCTCCTTGATCAAAAATAACCTACATGTGCTTCTGGCCCTGCTAAATAAATTGCTAACAGTTCTGTTTGGGGGTAAAATATGATCTTAACTAAACTATATTAGGACTTTATAGCCACAAAATATTGAAAATTTTAGAAGGCCACCTAAAAGATTATTTTGCAGAAAATAATTCCTAGATAATTTCGAAATCCTGCTCTTAATCTTTGCCCCAGCTTGCATTTAAATGGTCATTATCTGTCTGGGGTATCTGCAGCCTGGAGTATCTGCAACCTGGAGTATCTGCAGCCTGGAGTATCTGCAGCTCTCCAAGTGTCCACCACGGGGGAATATTAGGGTAGAATAAAAGTTCTTTCAAATAAAGCACAATTATAGCCCTGTGCTATGCTCACATATACCCCTACCATGTGGAACACACTCTATGAATCAGTGCTCCACACCTTATCTGAGCTACCTGTGCTGGTATCATCCCAGCCACAGGCTCTGTGCAGATGTCTGTGGAATGCCAGCCAAGAATACTCAGTAAAAGTATAACACAAGAGATGAAGGTATACTCAAGTGGGGTTGCCCACTGATTAAAAGACAGAGATATCACTCCAAGGTTCAAATTAAAATAAAAGAAGACAAAAACAATTGGCTTGTAGAATTTATGGATGCAAAGCATAAACCATCAGTCATTGAAAATTCCAAAGGCAAGAATTAGGTTTGACATCTGACAAAGTAAAATATCACCAGAAAGAAAAAAAAAGCACGCAGCAGGAGGTACAGTCACAGTGAACAAAGCAGAGCAGGAGGTACAGTCAGGGTGAACACAGCACAGTCAGAGGTGCAGTCACAGTGAATACAGCATAGTCAGAGGTACAGTCACAGTGAGCACAGAACAGTCAGAGGTACAGTCACAGTGAGCACAGCACAGCAGGAGGTATAGTCACAGTGAGCACAGCACAGTCAGAGGTACAGTCACAGTGAGCACAGCACAGCAGGAGGTACAGTCACAGTGAGCACAGCACAG
>NC_034593.1:141575894-141605179 GCF_900095145.1 Mus pahari | reverse complement strand
CAGTCACAGTGAACACAGCACAGCTGGAGCTACAATCACAGTGATCACATCACAGTAGGAGGAACAGTCACACTGAGCACAGCACAGTCAGAGGTACAGTCACAGTGAACATAACACAGTACAAGGTACAGTCACAGTGAACACAGCACAGCTGGAGTTACAGTCATAGTGAACACAGCACAGCTGGAGGTACAGTCACAGTGAATACAGAACAGCTGGAGATACAGTCACAGTGAACACAGCACAGCAGGAGCTACAGTCGGAGTGAATATAGCACATTTAGACATACAGTCACAGTGAACACAGCACAGCTGGAGGTACAGTCACAGTGAACATAGCACAACAGGAGGTACAGCCACAGGAACATAGCACAGTTGGAGGTACAGTCACAGGGAACATAAACACCCACAGTGAGCAGCAGTATGCAGAGAAATGGCCCCCTGGGACTTACAGTTCAAAGCCTTGCTGGGGTTTGCCTGTGATTCCAGCACTCAACACTAGGACTCAGATCTGAGGTTAAGGAAGGAGAATCATGGGTTTAAGGACAGCTTTGGCTGCAGAGTGCAACCCAGAAGAGTGACAAAGAGAAGAAAGATGGGGAAAGGGAGGCCTTCCCCAACCCTTTGTCACTTCTCACACGTCCCTTCTATACTTACCTGTCCCATGCCACACACATACACATACATAACATATATAAAAATAACAAGCTTGGTTATACATACACGAGAACATGTGTTATTCATCTTTCTAAGATACCTTACTTAATGTTATAATGTTCAGCTCCATCCAGTTTTCTGAAAATTTCATGATTTCATTTTTCTTTGTGACTGAATAAAATCGTCATATGTATGGGCCAGTTTTTGATTATCTGTTCATTATCAGTGACTGATATCTGGGGTGATTCCTTGTTACCATGACTATTAATTACAGCAAGGAACACGGATGTGCAAGTGTCTCCGTGGTAGAGTAGTGATTTGGGGGCACATACCTAGGAGTGTTACCGATAGTGCCAAGGGTCCCAGTGTACGCATCTTGGTACACGTATCATTGGTCCATGTTTCATTCCTCTCCCCTGCATCTTTCACAAGTGTCTCCTCCGACCAATCCTACCCATAATGTAAAATCCACTCAGTTCAACATCAAGAGTCCCCAAAACTTCAACAGCCCCGGCATTATTCAAAAGCCCAAGGGCTCTGAGAGCCAATGCCAACTCTTATCCCAATAAAGTCAAGAGGAAATTCTTATATATAGTCAATCTTTTTTATATAATGGCACCAGGGAGAAACTGAGGCACAACAAAGAAATATTGGACCAAAGCAAGGCAAACACCAAACCCTGTAGTACCATGGTATCTTTTGGTCTCACTTGAGTTCCACTGGGCCTAGGCAGCCCCACCCCTACCCCCACAGCTCTCCTCCTGAAGTACACATGAACTCTCTTTCATCAGCAGACATTTCACATTCTTAGCAACTCCAACACTAGAGGCTTCTACTTCAACACTTCACATAGATTTTCAGAGCCTCTCTTTAGGGAGTCTGGCCTTGTCATACACAGACTACAAGGTTGGTTCCAATCATCAACTTGGCAAGACCTGGAACTGACTGGGAAAAGAGCCTCAGTGAGGGATTATTAAAACCAAGCTGGCCTGTGTCCAGTCAACTCTGGGTGGCTTCATTCCCTAGGTGGGAGATCCAAACCTGAATGTAAATGGAGAAAAGCAGCTATGCACAAGCAAGAAAGACAGTGTATATACATTCATTTCTCTCTGCTCTTGTCTTTGAGTGTGATGCTCCAGCAATGATGAACTGTGACTGTTCATTATGAACTGAAACACTCTTCACTCCCCTGAGTTACTATCTGCCGTGGTATTTTATCACAGCAACAGAAATGAAACTAGAACACCTTCCAATGTTGGCTTTTCGCTGGAACCATGGCATGAGCCTTCCTTGCATTCTGAAGCTTATAAAAACAGCATCATGTGGGGAATGGCATGTTCCATTGCCAGCTCAGACTATATCCTGCAGCCTTTTACCACATCCACAGCCTACAAGAGCCCACACAGCCTAACATTCTTCTAGGGGCTCAGTGTCCCCTGAAACACTCTCTCTCTCTCTCTCTCTCTCTCTCTCTCTCTCTCTCTCTCTCTCTCTCTCTCTCTCTCTCTCTCTCTCTCTCTCTCTCTCTCTCTTTCTCTCTCTCTCTCTCTCTCCTGCCATTCTTTTATATCAGTTGTGTATTTAACACCCTGGAACCTTAGGATATTTGCCCTGCAAGCTCCCTTTATAATTGTTCTAGTGCGAAGTGAAAGTGTCTCTCTTTAATGATCTTAATCTCTTCAACGGCTGCCTCAGCTTGGTCAGCAGCCACTGTAACAACAGAATCTTCATTTACAGGTGTTTCTCCAGAGCCATGGTCACCTCCTTCCCAATGCTTACACTTCCCACATCTTTCTAGTCTTCTTTTTACTCAGAATTCTCACTGTAAAGCCAGCTAAAGGCAGCCAGAAATGACCATGCTACAATCTATGGATGCTATAACATCTTGAAATTTCCTCTAGCTAACAAATTAATCTGTTTTTTGGTGTAGCCTCACTTGAGTTTTTAGGGCATGGGCAGAACTTCATGATACTCTGCCAGAATACAACACAAAAGACCACTATCCCAGTCTTCAATGGCGTTCTCATTTGCCCTGAAACCTCAGACCATGTCCTTCATGTCTGCATTTCTGTCCCCGGGAATGACCCACCAAAGCTTCACTTCTGACGCCCCGAGGTTTCCCTAGCCAGCAGCTCCAAGCTCTTCAGTTTCTTCTCCAAACCATTTCCAGAGGCCTATGTACCACATGGCCAGCAGCCACCTTACTGCTTGCTACCAAGTCTCTGTATTATTTGCCTTTCCCACTGTGACAAAGTGTCTGACAAGGGCCACTCGGAGGAGGAAGCCTTTATCCTACCTGACTCACAGCGTAAGTGGGGAAAGCAGCATGGCCGAGCCAGCTGCAGAGACGGTGGGAGCCTGTGCTACAACTGCCACGTTCTGGCAGACCAGAAGCAGTGGGCTCAGGCCAGAGGAGCCAGGATATAACTGCACAGGCTTGTCACCCAGTAACTCACTTCTTCCTGTGAGGCCCCACCTCCTAAACGTTTTATGATTTCCCCGAAGAACAAGACCAGCTAGCTAGAAACCAAGTGCTCACGCACATGCACACATGACTCACATAAAAAGAAATTTAAAATATTAAAAAAAAATAACTTTAGAAGATGACATTGTATAAGTCATTAGAGGGATAAATACAAGGATAGATTGCTACTCATATCTGTTAGCATTCCTTCTAGGCTCTGCCCCACAGTTACCTGGCAACTGCGAGATATGCCCGACTCACTATAATAAGGGTCTGCTTGTCCCACTCTTCTCTCTCTCTTGTTTTCTTACTCTTTTCACTCTCTGTTTCTTCTCTTCCCATTCCTCTCCCCCCCTCTCCACTTGCTCATAGTAGGCCTCTCCTCCCCCTCCTCCCCTCCTCCCCCTGCCCTCTCCTCCTCCTCCTCCCTCCTCCTCCTCCTCCTCNTTCTCTTCCTCCTTCCTCTCTCTCTCTCTCTCTCTCTCTCTCTCTCTCTCTCTCTCTCTCTCTCTCCCTCTCTCCCTCCCCCCCCTCTCCTTCAACTCCCTTCTCCATGTCCTAAACTCTATTCTATACTATACCTTCATGTGGCTGGTACCTCCGGGGGAAGGGACACCTCAGCATGGGCCCCCCCACAGAGGCACCCCCTTCCCCTGCACCATACCCTGCTCTATGGAACATATCCCTGGCTTCCTTTTCTTTTTTTATTAAACACAACAATATCCACCAAGCTGGTCAAAGTAGAGTAAAGCCAAGGATATAAGGATTTAAAGACATCATGGTTCTCTAGGTGGGAGTGTGGACACAGCCATCCACTCTAGCTAAGCCAGCCAGGCATATAGCCTTGAGCTCTGAGGTCTGGTACCTTAGCAGATAGTCCAGTGAAACTTCCAAGCAGGCTCAACAGGGATAAAGCTGCTGGGTTGTTCCTGGCAGTGAGGAAAGGGAGAGTCTGCAGGTCCTGGTCACTGATGTAAGAAGAGCCAGTACAATGTGGGATGCTTTGTAGCTTTTACTGGATAACCCGACCACCCCCAAGGTCTGCAACCAGGAGAACCTCCCAGGTACCTGTGCTCTCCTGCAGGGACCTAGCAAACTTTATTGTTATCTTTATTTTTTAAAGGTGGAAACTGAGAACTCTCTTTGTTTTGGGTGAACAATTTTTATTGTTTTCAGTCTTGGAGAGTAAATGGATAGGAAAGTAAACAACTGGGCTGGAGAGAAGACTCAGTGGGTGAGGAGGTGAGGAGGTGAGGAGGTGCTTATTCCCAAGGCTGGCAATGCGAGCTCAGTCCCTGGGAGTCTCATGGTAGAGGAAAACAACTGACTCGGGAAGTCGTCCTCAGACCTCCACATACTTGCCAAAGCATATGGATCACACACACACACACACACACACACACACACACAATGGGAAGCAAAAATATATATTAAGGGAGTGAAGATTGTGACCATTTTGAAGGTATAGCTTCTTCTTATTTCCTCCACCCACAGCTAGCTCGGGCATGTTTGACCAGCAGTCACAAGGGGTGGCCATGCCACCAGCAGTCACAAGGGGTGGCCATGCCACCAGCAGTCACAAGGGGTGGCCATGCCGGAACTCTGCTAGCTCTGATCCTCTTGGTCCCAACAGTCTGCCTGGACAAGCTCTCTAGTCATGTCCTCATTCTCTATAAGAGGCCCCAGTCCTTTCTTCCTCCCCCAAATCCTGGGGATGTGAGGTGGCACAGGTGTATGCCCCTCTGGGTCTTGGCTGAGGAAGCTGCAGTGCACCCTGGGGGCTCCCCACAGAGACATCAGGTGTAGTAAAGTGACTGCACAGCAGGCCTTTGGGTTAGGGGCGGGCTTGCCTGTCCCTTCCCATCTGCCTTCATCCTCACAGGGTTCAAAGGACACTGCCTGATGGGGAAATGTGCCTCTCTAGGTTTTCTCTCCTTCACTTTTCCCTCTATGGCCTCCCAAGGCCACCAACATGCTAGACTGGGATGTAATCTTCCCCCACAACCACATAGATCCTGATTATGCCCCTGGGGCAGGAATGAATCAGTCAGGAACTTCAGGCTGAGTTTGTTAAGTATAAAGAGAATAAGAAGAAAAATAAACATAAAATACGAGAGGAAAATGAATTATCCATCTGATAGAGTGAATATGGTTTGAGGAGACATCTATTCTAAGAAAGCTATGTGGCTTCACACATCCACTCCAGCCCATTCCCTTCCTCCTAAAAAACTCACTATAAATAGTTTAAAATAATTTCAGAAAATCCAAGTTTTTCTGAGTAACTGATGTCTTCACAAGAAAACTAACACTAGAATTGAATCATAATTCAAGGAAACACTTCTTTTAAAGGGGGAGGGGGCACAAGATGACTCAGCAGGTAAATAGGCCTGCCACCAACATTGATGATCTGAGTCAAATCCTGGTGCCCACAAAACATCTTCGCACACACACACAAAATAAAGTTATATATGTGTTTAAATAATATATATGACAAAGGAGATTTTAGTTTATAGACCTATCATATAGGACATCTATATTATAGTTAAGAATTTCATTCATATATATGGAAATAAATCACACAATTACAAAACCATTTTCTCATAATGGAAATTCTAGAAAGTTTATTGTCAAATACTCTGCATTTTTTTTTTTAAAAAGTGTTTTCCAACAGCCCATCAAGTTTTACTGAGTGAGTATGAGCAGCTATGAGCTTCCCTGTAGAGGACTGACCAGTCATATCCAGTTATTTGTTTTTATCCTTGTGAGAGTGGCCTCCTTGCAGAAAGAGGGGCTGTATTTAATTTTCTTCCATGTCTTAGGGCTTACTAATTGTACTTATATTTCTTCCTAACAGAATTCCTTCACAGGTAACTAAAATAGACATTTTGTCCCAGACAAAACCCTGCTAACTAAACAGACCCTTGCTAACAGAACCATGCTAACTAAATTTAAGTTCTTTTAGACTCATAAACCTGTGAACCCTGTTATCTCAGAATGGTGTATATTTTTAAAGCAAAACTGGGAATGATTGCAAGTGTTTGATTTTGTCGGATTACTGAAAAGCAAAACACACCAGTGTTTTATACATAAAGAAATTCTTCATCTGAACAAATTAAGCAATAAATTCAGTATCTCCTCATTTCTCTAAGGAAGACTAAAAATGTGAAAAACAATCACTGAGAAAACTCCTGAATCAGGGACCAGGAAAATTTTCAATTCTCAATTAATATTTCCATGCCAAGTTTTTAAGTCCATTAAGTATTTTTATGAATTCTTAGAAGTGACAATACATAATATCTAATATTTTGAAACTATTTAAAAATTTAAAAACAACTTTGAACTGTTTCTTTATGCTGCTACAAAAAGGCTGAGCAGAAACTGCTGTAAAATGCCATTCATTTTCTTGAACTTAGAAATTATTTTTCTTGTCTTGTGCTCTTTACATTACAGCCAAAAAGAGGCTATGTGGCCCTTGTTTGATGTGCATCCCGGGTCACTGTTAATTCACATGATGTTACTTTACAAAGGCTGAGACAGGATGACAATCTTACTTTGTAATCACTGGCCTCTGATTGACAAAATAAGCCATCAGACTCATCGTAGTTATCTATGTCAGTGGCTTCACGCCTCACTCGGTTTTCTGGTTCATCTTGGAAAATACTTTCTATGAATAGATGAAAAAAAAAGTGTTTACCATTTTTTTAAAAAAAATCCCAGTGAAGTTCCTTCCTTAATAGATGTCTTCTTATGTGTATTTTAGGCAGGAGTGGTATGGGATTTTACTGTTACCTGGGCAGCAAACAGCATGCTACATAGACTTAATGAACTGTTCAAACTTGACCCCAGGCACAACAATCAATGTAAGATGTTATAAGGAGGTATTTATTATGTTAAAACAAAGGACATGACTTTGATAGCTGTTGGGTCTCAAATGTAATATTTGACTTTCAAAGCAGGCAAATCAACAGCCCCAAACAGAGGACTCAGGCAACAAAGGATGGTGAAGTTACAAAGTCTCTGTTAATCAATGACGAATTTAGTACTTGTTGCTACAATTACAAAGATAATAGTTCCTTTATGTCAGTGCCTTTGGTTGTGCAGCTGTAAGAGAGCTTTGAAATTCAGCATTTCAAGGAATAGAAATTAATAGGAGGTCATTTCTACCAGAGAAATTTTAGGGGCCCATCCTCTCTAATCATCATTAAAAACTAAATCCGTAGGAGAAGAGGCACTTTACTGATTGTCAAGTGGAAGCTATTATTCATTTGATGAAGCTCTTGGCACCGTGCCATTGATTCTGCCTCCAGCCCGCTGCTGCTTCTCCTTCATCTCCTGCAATCAGGGTTCTTTCTGCCTGCCAGGAGCTATTTATAGAGCAGGGGAGGGGGGTGAGGAGAAAAGCTGATATGTTCTCTTTCTTGAAAAACAACTTTCAAACTTTGTAAGTACAAATCTGTTTTTTCTTGCCACCAGATTGTGCGCGCTTCTCCTGTCAATGCAGAAGGTCCGAGACCCTGACTTCCAGACCAGAGCCTTTCCTCATGATGACAGCGAACTCGCTGGAGTCCCAGGCTACAGGCTATCTGGTTCCCCAGGAGTAACAGCAGTGGCTCTGTACACAGTCCTAAGTTCACAGCACACACCTGACTTCTCAACACTTCTGAGACATTTCCTTTTCCCTATACTAAGAAACAAAAAATGAGAGATGCTTCCAGCTTGTCCATCTTTACGGTGGACAGTTGCATTTGGCAAAAATATTGACAAAACAAACAAAACCCCCACAAAATACAAATATAAGACTCATGAACTTAAATGTTTAATGATGGGCACAAACGAAATTAACAGTCATTCTCCCTGCAGTTGCAGAAGGATTTTGATTTTCATCACTAACTTGACTGGTCAGCTAAAATGAGACCTTACTCAATTATTCTGCATTTAGAGGTGGACATGGTATTCTCAGTTATCTGCTAATATTTTCAGTACCTTGAGTTGCACTTGTGAATATATATTAAAATCTAAACTCCTCAGAACTGTCATTTGGGGAATGTTTCTGGCTTTTCACTTAAAATGTTTTATATGCTCAAAAATAATATATAATAAAAACAAAAATAAAAGAGCATGATTTGGAATATTTACTAAGGACAACAGTAGTAACAATTCTGTCTTCTAGAATATAATTTAATAAATGAAAATTTTGTAGAATACAGGCAGAGTATCCTTAAAATACATGAATCTGTCAAATTCGCCTTCAGTGTGAATTGCCTGAGTGTTGCTTCTCTGGAGAAAGTTAGTTGATTGTCTTGCCAAGTGTTGTTTTAGGAAAATGCATTTTTAAGTAGTCATACAGGCTCTGTCGTAAATGTTTGGTTACCAAGTGAACGCTGTGGATTCTCTTAGCATTAAAAAACAATAAAGGATTGGCCAGAAGAGCAACTGCAGAATAACTTGTTACCAGAGTGTGAGCAGCCCAAGGGCTTGGCTTTGCTCTAGCGTCACAGAAGAACCCTGTTATTGCTATTATTGTTGTTTAGATGAGGATCATGCTATGTTGCCAAGTCTGACCCTGAAACAAGTTCTGGGACAGCCTCCCAGTGGCTGGTGCACATCCCTGCAGTAGTTGGGAGACCCAGGCACCTACATTGTACAGATCCCTTTGGACTGTGCAAAATTTCATGGCTGGGGTTTACAGCAAGAAAGTTATATCACAAGTGAATCCATCCTGCCTTTTCTCCTAAAACCTATTTGCCTATCAGCAAGATGCTAGAAGAATCCAAGACTGAATGAAAGGCTTCTTGGAGCAGAAGGATGTTAAGGAGATTAGAGGCTGTGGGTCCTGCCCTTTCAGACAGATGCACAGTCCGGAAGAATTGTCCAGAGACACCCTGAGTGGCATTTTTAGAAATCCCCTTCACTTAGTTCTCAAAAAGTTTTTCCACGGTTTCCATTTCACAGAGTAAAGGAACTGAGGTATATTTGCAGAGATTATGCAAAATATATAATAAGATGTACTTCACTACCTCAGCTGATTGCCACTATGGGTCAGAAGGTTAGGTGGTGGGACTAAGGACTACTGCAAACATTGCATACTTCACTAACAAATATTTGTCAAGTATACATTATTATGTACTTAATTATACCTACTGCTATTCTGGAGAATAAATCTAAGGAGAAAACAAATGAAGCCTACACCGTTTCTGCCTTTGTCAACCTTCTTCTGCACAGGAGGGAGAGAACAGTGTGACCCAAAGACAAGCATTGTCATACGGTCCTGTGTCTCCAGCACACCTGGCGCCCAAACTGAAGGACACAGCTTCGGGACTGTTGGAACTACTGAGCACGCACTCGCTCCTAACAAATGGACTAATTACTATGTCGATTGACGCTTCATCCTTTACCCCCATTTTACCTTAATCACAAAAATCAAACATGCGAAGATGAGGGACCACAGAGATGGCTCAGTGCTTTAAGAGCACTGGCTGTTCTCCCAAGGACCAGGGTTCACTTCCCAGCTCACAACCACTAAAACTCCAGTTCCTCAGAGCCAATGCCCTTTTCTAGCCTCTGCAGGCAGTATATGCACATGGTGCACAGACACACATGCAGGCAAAATACTCATATGCATACCCCCCAAAAAAGTGATTTTTTTTTTACTTTACATTTTTCTTTTTTAATATAGCCACTATAAACATAAAGAAATGAGTCTTTGGGAGTAGAGGCATAGAGATATGGCCCAGGTGTTACAAGTACTCACCAATCCCACTGAGGCCCTGAAACCGGTTCTCAGCACCCACAAGACAACTCACAACCATCTCTACCTCCAGTTCTAAGACCTGATGCCCTCTTCTGCCTGCCATATACACACAGTGCTCATGTACACAGGTAGGCAAAGACTCATAGACATAAAGTAAAAAATAAACACAGATTTTAAAAGAGAAATAGGTATTTAAAAACAATGTTAAAATATTTGTTCAGGTTACAGAGGTAACAGCTGCAAATTTAAACGTATCCTATCTGACCAGAAAGCTTTCAGGCAAGTCTTCCTTCCACTAAGATGTGGTAGCATTTACTACATCTGTACAAGAACTACTAAAGGATTGCTTTACTCAGCCCACTGTCTAGTATTAGTACTGTCTTTGACAGAGATATAGTCATGAACCAAAAGGGCAAAGGACCATGTCCTTGGGGAACATAAACTCCAGATGAAGTAGGCAATGGTAACTATGATAAATATAAACACATGCATCAGTAAATGTATGCTGTGCTGGAAGGTTAAGGTTCACTGAGAGAAAATTAAGTTCAACTTTATTTCCTAAAAACTTGAGTTATTTGATGAGAGGGGAAAATATTTCACCTCAACTTTTATCATTTAATAGGTTAGGGAGACCCAAGGACTCTGGTTACAGCAGACACCCAGAGAAGAAACAAGGACCAGAACAGAGAAGGGGCATCTGGAACACACCACCAGACATGTAAGCATGTTTCCAAATCTGTTATTTTGACCACGGGGCTCAAGCACATTAAAAAACAGAGCTGGAATATCAGGGACTGCTCATGTGGTGCTGCACAACCAACGTGCATAGCTCACTGGAAAATCCGGAGCGATGGGATGGCGTTTACCCACACTGCTTTCCAGTGACTAGCACGCCAAGCCTGAGACAGCAAAATGACTGAGACTGAGGAATGACATCCATCATTAAAATCCAGTGGTTTCGCGGTTATCCCTCTTCCTGGGGATGGGATTATGCTTCACCCAGCAGAACTCTAGTCAGGGTGCTTGCTGTGCATCAGAGGTAAATGGGGGATGGTAGAGGAAAGGTGACAAAGGCCGTGGAGGAATAGGATAGGAGATAGGACAACATGGGGGTCTCTCTGCTCCTCTTCCTCACCCAGGTTTTGGGTTGACCATCACCCACAGATATTAATAAAGCAATAGACTGTACTTAAGACAAGAATCTAATGTCACGGACAGTGCATTCAGCCAGTAATCCCTCTCTCATGCCACACTTGAGCCAAGACCAAGGTGGCTTCTCAGCACACAGGGAAGATTCCTCTCTTCCCAGTGCATGTGCGCATCCTCTCTTCCCGGTGCACATGCGCATCCTCTCTTCCCGGTGCATGTTTGCATTGCTTTCTCAGGGGGATAAAGAGAAGTCTTTGTTTTGACTTGGTTAAATTATGGTCTCAGGGTTACTAATCAAGGAAACCCTAGACAATCTTCCTCACATCAGGCAAAAGCCCCAAACACCTCCTGTCAGTGGAGCTTGGGTTCACGATGTCCAGGAACATACCTCGTCACTGTCTGGACCAGAGAAGTGAGTTGGCTACGAGATGGTGTTAACTTCCTTTCAGGTGACAGTATGGTGATTAACCAAGATCCAAGTCCCTGATTCTCAAACGGGGTCCTCCTGCATCCTTCCTACTTAGAAAGTCTCCCAGCAAATCAGTCAGGGTCACCCCTCATTCCTCCATCTCAAAAAACCATCTCATGCCCAGTGAGTCATGATGCTCAGGGAACTGACAAGAGAAATAAATGGTGAATTCAAATATAATGTTTCTACTTCACCAGAGTATAAAAACCATATTATATATAACGGTGTAATTCCCTGGAGTCATTAGGTATCCTACAGAAGGAAAAATGACCAAAACTCATTGAATAGCATGCCTTGTTATTCCCTTTAGATGTAATTCTTTCTTTTACTAAACAAAAGCACATTACTCTCTCACTAACATTTAGCATGGGAAAATGATATCACTAAAGATACTTCAGAACTGATATGTGCCTTCTGTGCCACATCTATCTATCTGTCTATCTATCTATCTATCTATCTATCTATCTATCTATCTATATATATATATATATACATATAAATATATATGTTTGTGTGTGTATGTGTGCATGTGTATGTATGTGTGTATGTGTGTATATGTGTGCATGTGTGTGTATGTGTGTGTATATGTGTATGTATGTATGTGTGTATGTATGTGTGTATGTATGTGTGTATGTGTGTGTATGTGTGTGTATGCATGTGTGTATGTGTGTATGTATGTGTGTATATGTGTGTGTATGTGTGTGTATGTATGTGTGTATGTGTATTGGGTATGTGTGTGTGTATGTGTGTGTATAAAATATTTATTTTTCAGGCATGTCATAAAAGGAGTGATTATTAATTCCCTTTTACAAAGGAGAAAACAAGTTTAGAGAGGCCTATTAACTTACTTAATAGTATATAGACAGAAATCGGCAAACTATAGAGCAAGATTAAAGACCGAGTGCTAGTGCCTGTGTGTATGGGTCTGCCTCTCTCCCTCTCCCTCTCCCTCTCCCTCTCCCTCTCCCTCTCTTGTGGACGTTGTACATCGTGGTGCGGAGCCTAGTGCGCACCACGATGTACAACGTCCACCTCTCCCTCTCCCTCTCCCTCTCCCTCTCCCTCTCCCTCTCCTTCCCTCTCTCTCTCTCCTAGCTTGACTTATATTTGTCAGATCCATCAAAAGGGAGAAGTGCATATCAAGGAGATTTGCCACCGAAAGCAGTAAATCGAGCAGGACACCTGAAGGGCCTCTGAGCCAAAAAAACCTGGCCAGCCCATCGCTGTCCACAGGGAGGATGTGAAAAACAAGTCCTCTGTCCACCAGCCTCCTGAAAGAGGATGATTACGCTTTGCTCTTCTGGAAAGGTGCTCAGCGAAGCCTCTATGACCTCAACTTTGTCCATCCGCAGAGCAAGTGCCATCCAACACAACACCAACCGACCCTACAGCCATTAGACATAATAATTACGTGACACCCGCCAACCCTGCAGCAACCAGACCCAATTATTACATGCTGGATGTTTTTCTCAGAGAACAGAGATGTAAACCACACAGGTGCATTAGCCCATCAGTTCTCCTGCTCATAGATACTATGTACAACACTGATTCATGACCAATGTTCAGAGCTAAACGCTTCTGTGTATGCCTCTCAGAAAGATAACATGGCCACAGGGGAAGAAAAGGGAGCCTTACTTTTAAAGTGGTCAAGAATTGAGGCTACAACAGTCTGGGCCTTGAAAGTCCTTTTGCTTCCTGGTCACATTAGAGTGTTGGTATTAGAACTCTCTGACCAAGAAGCTGCCAGGGCAGATGCCAGCCTATCAACAGGAACTATCAGACCCAGGACTCCCACTTTCAAATTACTCAGTAATAATGTGCCTGGTATCCTGAACCTGAAGTATATAAAGGGATTTCCTATTCCATCCCCCAAAATGTTATTTTGAATAGTGGTTCTGTACGTAAACAAATCCTTATGAGGTTGATTCTGAAATGTAGCAAAAGTTCCTGTGTCCCTAAATACAGCTTATTTGCCTACCGCATAACTGAACTGAAACCATGTGCTCTGAGATGTAATGTTTGTTAAGGGTTAATACAACAAACACATGCCTTTTTCCTGAGAACAGAGTTAGGAGAAATGGGCAGAATTCATATTTCAAAATGAGAAAAAAAAAGAGAGAGAGAGAATAGTTTGTAATATCCTCAGGGAGAAAAATCAGATCTTTAAATACCAATGAAAGAAATAAAGCTAACAACAAACTAGAGAGTTGGAAAAACAAACCATTCTACTATAATAACATGATTAATCTAACCACTGTATTTAGGTTGATGAATACACATAAGAAAAACTCTTCGTGCCCTAAACAAGCCACAGTTCGTGCTACACACGTATGTCTCTGTGCCCAAGCACGCCTCAGCTGAATGTCCCATTAGCTCATTTTTTTTCTCATTCATTGTCTTTGAAGAAACCGAAGGAAAAAGTTCCCATATGCTGTTCAGGAGGCAGTCTAGCCTGTGAGGACTCCTACTCCAATCAGAACTAAACCCATGCCTCGTAGGGATCTGCTCCATATGCTTCAATGGGCATCCTTCAGACACTTAAGAAAAAGATTAATAAACTATCTCCAAATCCTGTCCCTAACATCTAAGGAACAAACAGACTGCCACCTGTCTAGGATTTGAGCATCATGAGCATGATCACCATATCAAAGCATCCAGGGATGCGGGTGTTCAGTGGGTGAAGACAGGATCAAGAGGCATGTACATTCCAAGTAAGACAAAAATCATGATGTAAAGAGAGAGATCAAGCCCTCTTTGTTCACTTACAATTCGAAAGACCTCAGTGCAGGAAGCTTAAAATTGCCACTGCCTCGAAAAGGCCGTGTAAAGGGAAATTTAAGGAGAACGAACATTTCATGGGGTTTTGTGTGTTAACAGAAATTGTGTGCAAGGTGCTTTGAGATTCGAAGATTAAAGGCAACTGCAAAGCCCTGCGTAGTGTTGACACTTCCAACTGCTTTGAGAAGAGAGGTAACCCTCTCAGCTGTCTGCGAGGAATTCTTCCTACATTTATTGTTTCCTTCTACCAGCTCCACGAAGAGCAATCACGCTGCATTTAAGCCGAGCTTAAAGATCACAGAGGAGCTTGTATGCAATAGTATTGATCCTCACATATTCTGGAAGGAGTTGTTTTCCTCCTTAAAAGAAGGAAAGAAAATAGAACCCTAGCGACCCTGCTAGTCAACCAAACCTCCCACAATAAATTCAGACTTCCACATCCCATGACAACAGAGTGTCATCTCTGCTGACTTCACAAGGAAGCCGTTCCGTAAAGCAGCTAAGATGTGTGGCTGTGCAATTAAGACAAGTTGCAGTGGCCCTTCTCAGGGCTAGCATTCCTAGTATGTGACCCTCAAGTTTATTCATTTCAGGATTGTCACTAAACAAACAGGTAACAGACCTCAGATACTTCCTAGGAATATTTCACTGTGACCATATTGTTTGAACAAATTGTGTTTCTTCAGTCTGGACTCAAACCTGTGAAAGTGAGGTCCACAGAGTTCAGGGCGTTGATGCCCTTCACATGAACTGTGCACGGATGTCTGCCTGCATGGATTTCTGTGTTCAGCCCATAGAAACATTTCTCCAGTGAAAGGAGGGAGATTCTTATGCAATGACAGGAGCCCCTCCCCTTCTGCCTGAATCCTTTGCCTGCAAAGAAGTCTGATATAAACTGACTGCAGAGTAGACACGTCAGAGCAAGTTTTTTTTTTTTTTTTTTTTTTTTGAAAAGCAGTAACAGTAGAAGTTTAAAAGCAAACAAACAAAAGTAGCTTTCCCTCATAATACCAAACTGTCTCCATACTTCTCTTGGATTCAGCTGTGTAACAAACTATCCTAAATTTAATGTCCTAAAAGAATATATACTCGGCTGAAAAGATAGATCAGACAGTACTACCACATAACACGTGGAGTGAGTCCAAAGCCCCAGAAATCCCCCCTAAAAAAGCCAGATGTGGTAGCTCAAGCCTATAACTCCAGGACTCTTGAGGTGAGAGGGAGGCGGAGACTGGATAATCCTCGGAAGCTCTGCCCACTGAGCCTGGAAGGCGGGGCAGTGAACAAAGAAAGCCAGTCTCAAAAAAGATGGACAGTAAGGACAGACACCCAAGCTTGTCTTGTGACTTCCCCGGTCCTGCATCTGTATATGTATATGAACATACCTGTACATGTATGCATGCACATACCTGTACATGTATGCACGCACACATGTCTTTTGTAACTATTCCGAAGCTCAGCTAGCTGCCTCTCAGCTGAGCTTCTCTTCACTTACTCAAGAGCTATGTCTACCTGGAAGCTCAGTTAGGGCCGGGATGTCTGTATTTACGATGAGGAGATAAACTTCATATTGATGGGAGATACCATGCTACAGAATTCCATGAATGTTGGCAGGTCTAACACACTGGGGATCTCAACAGCAGCCCACATGGGACACTTGAACAAACTAAGAACTGAGTTGTACTCCAGTCACCAACATGGTTTCCCTTTTGTTTCTTTTATTTTTGTGTGTGTGATTTATAATGACATCATTTGCCCCTTCCATTTCCTCCCCCAACCCCTCCCATGACCCTTCCTTGCTCTCTTCCAAATTAATGGCCTCTTTAATCCTTCCTAATACATCTAAATGCATAACATGTTTTAAAGACAGCCTAGGTGACTAAAATTAGTCCACATTTCAGAATCACTCCTTTCTTGTCCCACGATGGAGCCTTGTTGGCTCCAGAGTGAGGTTCCTCAGCCATGAGAAATTCATATGAAGATAAATAATGAAACTTGAGCTAGAATAGACAATGAACAGGTCTATGGCCCAGGAAACATCTGAGCAGCCCACCTTGCTCAGGTTAGCCCTCAGGAAGCAGTCACGTGGACCCATTCAAGCAGTCTCAAGTTCTGGAAGTTACAGAACAGCTGATCTGACTAGCAATGCCTACCTAGCAAAGGACCCAGACAGGCCTGTCCAACTTCTTTTAGTGCCCAGAAGCAGCCAGAGGGCTAGAGAAATGGTTCAGGGTTTAGGAGTAGCTGATGCTCTTAAAGGACCCAGGTTCAATTTCCGTCACCCACATGGTACCTTACAAACCTTCTTTAACTCCAGTTCCAGGGCTTCTGACATGCTTCTCCTGCCTCTGAGGACACATGACACACATATGGTACACAGACATGCATACAGGCAAAAACACTCATACACACTGAGTTAAGGCAGAAACTCAAGCAGCGCAGGAACCTAGAAGCAGAAACTGAAACGGAGATCACAGAGAAGTACAGCCTTGCTTTCATGACTTCTGCATCCTGCTTTCGTACTCAGGACCCCATGCATGGGCACGGAAATGCCCCCTGTAGGCTGAACCGGGCACTGCACTGCCCCCTGTAGGCTAAACCGGGCATGGCACCGCCCCCTGAAGGTTGGACCTTCCACATCATCAATCATTAAACAAGAAACCGTCCCACAGACTTGCCCACAGGCCAGTCTGATGGGAGCATCTTCTTAGTTGAGGATTTGTCTTCCTAGATGACCTGAGCTTATGTCAAGTTGACAAAAAACTAACCTATAAAGCAGGTAGTCTGTTCTATTTATAGAAGCCAAATTGGGGGGGGGGGAGTAGAGGGGACTCAGAACCACGAGACTCCTGAAAGAATGCAAAAGCCTCCAGGAAAAGACCCCAAGGAAATCTGTAACTTCCCTGAAAAACTCAAAATAATTATTTTAAAGGAAACTTACTAATCTACTGAGGAATATAGACATGTGGCATAACAAAATTAGTAACAAAAAAGTCCTTATAATAAGAAATTCAGCAATGACAGTAACCAAAAGCAAGAAACAAAAAACAACCACAACAACAACAAAACTAAAACTGATATCTTAGTTATCCAAAATGCAATAAATAGCTTTACAATCCAGTTTAGAGTCTTGACACCATAATAGATTAAACAGAACAAAAATTTCTGAGCTCATGACTGAGAGTCATAGCTCAATTGGTAGAGTGCCTGTCTAGCATACAGAAAACCTTGGGCTGGATTCCCATCACCACATAAATTAAATGCCATGGCACAGGCTCAGATTCCCCACACTTGGGAAGAAGAGACAGTAGGATCAGAAGTTCACGATCATAGTTGGCTAAGTAGGAAGTTTGAGGCCAGGCAGGATTCATAGGACCTTGTCTCCAATCATCACCACCACCACCACCAAATAAAATTCTCCAGAAGTAGCCCAAGTCACATAAAGAAAAGTCATTAAAACAGCACAAAAAAGAAAAAGAAAAGAAAAAAAAACCTTTAGATTCATGACACACGAAGAGAACAAAATCTTGCTTTCTTGGTATCTGTGAATAGAAAGAAACAGAAAAGGAATAGAAAACACAGGGCAAAGTGAATGTTGAAAATATATCTGATTTTGAGACACACAAGGACACCATGCCAGAAAGCTCAGAAGATAGATGGTAGAGCCAACCAGAAAGATTCTCTCTACAGCGCATCATGGTCAACTGTTAAAAGAACAAGACTCAGGAGGCATCCTGAAAATGGACATTTTAGATTGGGGTATAAACTGGTAGGGACTTTAAAGGTCAATTCAACATTTCCTATTAATAAGTGAGAAAGTCCAACAGTTGTGGACGGTTGGAAGCTGCGTCCATAAGGAAGGGTAAGAGAGAAGCATCAGAATGACAAAGAATAGATTCTCTCTCAGAGACAGGAAGGACAGACAGGATAGTACAGGAAACCTCAAACGGACAGACAGCACAGAGGAAAAACACAGAAACCAGTGGAGCCTCTCCTCTCTTAGAGGTGCTGGAGACTGAGCTCTGTAGAACCAGTGGCTCACTAAGATCCCCTAAAAGACACACGCAAGGTGACAAAAGTGCAAATCTCAACACACACACACACACACACACACATAAATACATACACACACATAAACACACACATACACATACACACACATACACATAAATACACACATACACACACACAAAAACACACATGTATACATACACACATAAACACACACATACATACACATACATACACACATACATACACACATAAACACACATATATACATACACATACACACATAAACACACACATACATACACATACATACAAACACACATAAACACACATAAAAACACATACACACATATATACCCATACACAGACACACACACACACACACACACACGTACACAAGAAAACAGAAATAGCAGCATAACATGACTTCTTGACATGCTTATAACTCTTCAATTATGAATCCACAGACACTGAAGCGTGTAGGTTTCCAGATGAAGAATTTAGACATCAGTGCAACATCAGTCAGTGACTTCAAAGACGACACAAGGAAACAGGTGAACAACGCAAGGAAATCAAACAGAAGCCAGAAGAGCATCAGAAATGTCAACAAGAAAACAGTGAGAGAGAGTGAAAATTTCCAAAAGTACAGAAGTGTTAGAAATTAAAATCTCAGTGATTCAAAAACATGGCAGGAAACATTGCCAATAGACTAAAGCCTGAGAAGAAAGAAGAGCGGGATGGAGGCATAGCCTGGAGAAACCTGCCACTCAGACACCAAGGAGGAAAACTGTGAGTATGACCAGAATCTAAGAACTCTGAGATATGGCCAGGAAACCCAACCCAAATACCTTCAGGATAAAAAAAGCTAAGACTAATAATAATAACAATAACAGCAATGACAATAGTGATAGTAACAATAATAATGCCATAAAGGTCTATTTGGTGAAACTATAGCAGAACGTGTCCCAAATCTAGGTAAGGAAGTATACGTCCAGGCACAAGAGCCATTTAGGACCACAGACAGACATGGCCAAACTTCTCCATGACACGTTATAAAGAAGACGTTAAGTGTCCAAAACAAAGAAGCAGTATGAGAAGCTGTAAGAGAGAACACCAGTCCACGAGACAACACATGAAAGTGACATGAGAGTGACACCAGAGTCCTCACCAGAAACCTCCAGGCCAGGAATACACACAATGATAGGCTGTGAGCCCCAAAAGCAGATGCCAGGTAACAAAAATATCTTTCCATCGGTTAGCCTTTAAAAGGGCAGTAGAAATAAGCATACTTCAAAACAAGCACTAATTAAAATAATTCATGGCCATCAAGCTGACTGTATAGAAGTTCATTTTAAAAATCATAAAAGCAAAGAAGGGATAAATACAGTCCCAATAAGGGTTTAGGAAAATACCAGTTGTGTGAAAGAAATAAGTGAACAAGGGAACACTAAGAAAAGACATGCGATACATGACAAACCAGCTTTGAGGCTCCAACAGCTAGATGGACAGGAGAGAAGAGACAACGCTGAACCAGCCAGGAAACAGCCAGCTCTCAAACAGTGGGACTGCTTAATACAAACAGTGGAAGCCACAAAGTGTATGGGTAGCATTGCCAATGTGATGGGAGTCAGGGGAGGAAGGACATCATTAAAAAGAAGGACAAAGAATCTGATGGTATCCTCTATAGGGTTCCAGTTGCTGGGCTAACGCACCATGATCCCAAGCAGCTCACAGAGCAAAAGGTGTTGAGCTTGTGTATCCTAGGTTACAGAGCAAAAGGTGTTGAGCTTGTGTATCCTAGGTTACAGTCTATTGAGGGAAGCCAAGGCAGAAACGCAATCAGAGCAAGCACCTGGATGCAGGGGCTGATGCAGAGGCCGTAGAGGGGTGCTGCTCACTGGCTTGCTTCTTGTGGCTTGCTCAGCCTGCTTTCATATGGAACCCAGACCACCAGGATGGCAATGCAATGCTGGGCCCTCCCTCATCAATCACTAATAAAGAAAAGACTCTATATGTTTGTTTGATCTTAATGAAAACATTCTCAGTTGCTGCTCCCTCCTCTCAGATGTCTCTAGATTGTGTGTGTGTCAAGTTGACGTGAAAACTAGCCAGCACAGATAAAAATAGAGAAGACGATAAAACTTTAATAACACAAATTAGCTGATCCAATTGAAGGCAATAGAAAAAAAGACTGAAAAATGAGCACAGAGCAGACAAAATAAATAGACAAAACCTAAGACCATAAAAATGCAGGTCCAAACATATCAGTAATTGTGTTAAATATAAATGGAAACAAAAACTAAGAAAAATGGCTAGATATGAGAAAATTAACAAGTGTATGCTGAATACCAAAGAAACAATGCTAATTACAAAAAAAAAATACTGCTGTTAAGTGTAAGTTCTATGGAAAAGCTGAAGTGCAGTTGAGAGCATCCTCTGCAGGTGTTGCTCAAAGGAAACCTGGCTTGCCTAGGCTAATACTAGAAGATTAAATGTACGAAAAATTTCAGAGGAAAAATAAATCCCACAGTGACAAAAGGGTCAATCCATCCTTTTAGGAGATAAAAACAATTAAATTTACATGTACCTAATAATGTAGACCCAGGATATATAGAAAACTGGACAAAAATACATGAATACATATATGAGCAGGAATGTAGACCTACCATGAGATTCTTTTGTTTGTTTGTTTGTTTGTTTGTTTGTTTTTCAAGACAGGGTTTCTCTGTATAGCCCTGGCTATCCTGGAACTCACTTTGTAGACCAGGCTGGCCTCGAACTCAGAAATCCTCCCGCCTCTGCCTCCCGAGTGCTGGGATTAAAGGCGTGCGCCACCACACCCGGTTCTACCATGAGATTCTTATGGGTCGTGCCTGGTCTAGTGGGCATCCCTTCTACCCACACTCCACCCATGTCACAGAATTCTTTTTTTCTTTTACTGTAAACTAGAGTTTATTTAGGGCATGGAAAGGGGAGTTGAGAAGGGAGTAAAGACAGAGACAGGGGTTGGGTAGGATAGGAACACATGGAGAGAGAGGAGGGAGGGGAAGGGGAAAGTGGGAGAAAGGGGTCAGAGAGAGAAGAAGAGACAGAGAGAGAAGGGACAGTGCATGCTGCAGACTTGTAAGGAGTGATTCTCAGGCAAGTAGAGGATGAAGATTTAAACTGAGTAATCAACCATCAGGAAGAAGTAGGACTTGATGCTACAGAACATAGCTAGCTAAAGCCCAGAGAGAAAGGGAAAAATTGGTGTCTAATGAAGACTCAACTTCATGTCCTGTGAATGGAGAAGCAAAGTGTGAGCGGGCAGCTCACCAGTGCCACCAGGGCCTGAGCAAAAGTCCAGGTCGTGTGGGATAGGGATTAGCCACAAGTGAAGCAATGGTTGCTCTTAACCTTAGAGTGTTCCTCCAGGCCCTAGACAGCAACAGGAAGGCTCATTTTCCTTTGAGACCAAATGTTTAAACACAGAGAAGCTAAATCTCACTGGACTGTGGCATGGTAAAACCTGCAGTATTGATGGGAATGGGGCAGGCAGGAGCCTAGAACTACTTCTTCCCATCCAAGAAACTCCTGAAACTCAAACCCTACAATTCCACATCCTTCTCTCCCAAGGTGTTCCTCCTCCTCCTCCTCCTCCTCCTCCGCCTCCTCCTCCTCTGCCTCTTCCTCCTCCTCTGTGCTCACTGCCTGTTTTCTCTCCTCTCTCTTCACTTTAATGGCCCATAACATGTAGGCTACAGGACTTGTGTCAAGTTAAGGAAGAGGGTGGGAAAGAGGTTTGGTTAGGCTCTCAGCATGATAAAGAACCCAAAGCAACAGAGTAATAATCAGAAAAGTTTAGACAGCTCCCCAGTGGGCAGAGTGATGGGGTCATGAAGTTCTTCTTCACAGGAAAGTGACAGTTACCAGACACTAGTGTGTACCACGAGCTCTGAGAACTTAGATACTCAAATAACTTATTTTAGAGGAATTCATAGGAAAGAAAAAAAAACATGACAGTTGGCTGGACTCACACCATGACCCAAAGAATCCGGGACTGTGGCATGGTGGTTAAAAATCTACAATTATATAGCTAGACAGATCTGAAAATGTTGTATGTCAGTCATGTGAAATCTTGGATGGACTTTTCTTGTGGGCAGGGAGTTAAAGTTCAAGCTGAACTTTTATGTGAAGAAATTGGCTGGAATTCTTTACCCTGGAGCCAAGAGAAGAAACTCCAGACAGGCCCATCACTGACGCATGCGTCAAAAACAAGAATCTGAGCATTTCGACATGTTTCTGTGTGTGAAAGTTGCAGGCCGGGCTTTGCCTAAGCAACAATGATAGGTTGATAGTCTATCTATTGTGATCTCATGTTGTTCCTTATACTCTCGGCCCCTTTCTTCTCTACTCTGGAGACCTCAATTCCCTAGTCCAAAACTAAGAGTCATCCGTGTTTCTTCAAAGCATCCCGTATACCTCATTCCTCATCTCTGCCTCACAAAATAAAGTCAGAGTGCACAGTAGAGGTGAGCGACCAGCTCAGACGGTGCAGCAGAGAGCAGGTAGAGCCGTCTCTCGTTCATCTGCTCACTAACAGACGGGCACGGAAAGCATGCCAGTGTTTGGCTCATGTGTGGACTCAACATTTCTGTATGCATATTTTACTTATTTCTGTAACGGGTGACTGAGACAGATGTGCTATTAATACTATTTACAGATGAAGTCATCACAGTTCAAATGATAAGGAATTTGTGTTAGTTCACTTGAGTTTAAAGTGCCATGGCTAGAATTTGAACCTGGGGCCTCTGAGTGAGTTTAAAGGGACTTGGGTTAGTGCCCATGCTCAACAGAAGCCAAGTTAAGTAGACAAGCTTCCAAAAATACTGCAAATATACTCTACCCCAGGCATGGCAGTAAGCACATCATATTATTTGATTTAACCACCATCTTCCTGTCAGGCATGTATATAGTAGTCCCACGTTGCGAGAGAGAAATAGACTTAAAAGGGGTTAGTCTCTTAAGACCACAAAGCCAGTAATCTGCAAAACTCATTTAAAACACAAACAAAGACCCGGGGGTGGGGGAAAGAGAAGCAGGTGGAGGTCAAGCTGCAGAGAGCTTTGGCACGATGAGGTAAGACTCAGATACCCACGCTAAGCTTTGAGGAGCTAGTGAAGGTTTCTGGGCAGTGTTGCCTGTTAGTGAGCTATCTGGCCACAGGAATTTGCTTGGACTTCAGAGCTCTGGGCTAAAGGAGTGTCAAGTAGACACAGGCACAAATTAATTTGCAGAAAGCAAACCAAATTTTTTCAGGAGTAAGAACTTTTTCTTAAGGACTGATCTGCTCTGGCCACATTTAGCCTCTAAGATGTAATCAACGACGGTCTCAGTACTCGTCAGCTGAAGGAAAAGTCCGTGTGTCTATTTGCTGATTCCAGAAGTCCACTCAAGCCACACCCGGAAGGTGTTTAACAACAGGAATTTGATATGGACCGTGCATATATTCCTCTTGATTTAACAGCCGGACTCAGCCCAAACGCTGTTGCTAGAAAAAAACCACAGAGGCACGGCTGTTGCCAGTGCAGATTCATCATTGTCTGCTGGGCCTGAAACCCTGCCTGGCAATGTCTCCTGGCAGCTCCAGGCAGGTATCGGCTCCCCTGTGCCTTTCAGGGAACATGACGGATCTTCCCCCCCCCCTCCCGCCACCCTCAGCATACACGTCCAGTTACGTTTGCTCATAGATGACCTCTTCCTTGGCTTGCAGATGACATCCATTTAAATTCAATACTGAATCTGAGCTCCTCACCAAAAGGCCCATGTGTAAATCCTCTCAGCCGTTTGTCTTTCCCTTCTGGGTCAGCAGATGGTATCTTTTCCTGTGTCCACAGTTACTTACTCTAGACCCTGCTGCCAGCCAGCTCTACTGACCTCTAACTGCTCTCCCCGCCCAGTGGTCGTGTTCCCTCACTGCATGCATGGCTAGGCAGCTCTACCATTTCAAATCCTTTTGAAGCCAGCAATTTAGGGATAGAAGGCTTGCCCACTCCCTCAGTTTGATCTCCAGGGCTGAAAAAGTATAACCAAAACAAATGCTTGTGCCTGTGTTCCCGCAAATAACCCCTCACCCACAATCCTGTAAGCAAAGCTAACCAAACTCCCCGGATCCGTGAATGACTGTGGACCCCTGCTCTCTGCCCTGCCCTGCCCTGCCTCACACTCTCCGTCGATGAGACATGGGCAGGTAGGGAGAGGACACACGGTGGCTGCGGGCCACTACAGGAATACAATGAAGAGATGGGAGAGGAAGAGAAGGGGAATGGTTTGAGCACTAAGAGAGGCAAGACTGGGGACTCGAAGATGGAGCAGAACAGTCTGATGTGAGTAGACTCCCCAGCAACCTGAGGCTATGGTAAAGTCCCAGCCAGTGTTGCTGCTGAAGGCCATGTCTGGGTCTATGGCCCTGTAGTGGCAGGAGGCTTTGTTGATGTCCTTGTATCATGTTGCCATCAGAGGCCATGGGGACATTACCTCCCTGATCTAGGCTACTGCCTGGGATCAGGTTAATATCCAAGAACTGTGCAGAGCTAGCCCCTCCCTGCACTGGCTGCAGTGCTCAGGAGGCTAGGCCCTGAGTGTTTAATCGTATCTACTCTGTGCAGCACCTAGGCAGCACAGAAGATCTGACCCTGGGGGTAGAGGGTACCAGTGAGCCATCCAGAGGTCATGAGATGGGAAGAACTGGCTGCTTACTGAGTGCTACAGCACTCAGGAGAGTGGGCCTCACCCGAGTAGCACAGGGTAGCACCTGGCCCTGGTGGCATGGGCAGTGGGGAGCTGGCACTGAGGGTATGAGGGCAAGAGAGCTGTCCCTGACCTTTGCCAACTGTGGCACAGAGTAAGCTACCCAGGTCGGTGCTGGAGAACTCCCCCTTGTGGTGTGGGTGTGGGAGAGCTGGTAGACTGATCACAATAGCAACCCCAGGCCCAGATCCAGAGCTTCATGTTGGCCCACCCCAGTATCCACCTCACCTATGAGCTGTTGGAGTGTGTGAAGGGACCAGTCCCGCAGATCCAAAGCTTCAGGATCTCCATGACACAGAGCAACAACAGGGTGTCCAAGAGGAGACCTGTGAGGTTCCAGTATTGCGTGTCACAGAAGCCAGAGGCCTCGGACCAGACCAATGGACTTTTGCAAGTAAAGCAATGGGTATACATGGGACTCACCGCAGCTTCCATGATGAGAATCTGTTTTGTTTTGTTTTATTCATTTTTTTTGTAATTTTGGGTTTTTGTTGTTTTCTTTTGGGGGTTAACTACAGGGCACAGAGTAGATACGATGAAACAGAGACATGAGTGGCACTGGGGTGTACGATGTAAAACTCACAAAGAAAGCAATAAAAAGATTTTAAAAACACACTCCATTAAAGTCTCCTGACATGGATTTCTTCCTCAGACTCAGAGTGGGGTGTTGAAGTCTCCCACTATTATTGTGTGGGGTGCAATGTGTGCTTAGAGATTTAGTAACGTTTCTTTTTATGAATGTAGGTTCCCTTGCATTTAGAGCATAGATGTTCAGAATTGAGAGTTCATCTTGGTAGATTTTTACTTTGACCAGTATGAAGTGTCTTTCCGTGCTGCAGGCTGGCTCAATCAGAGTCCACAAACCTGTTGGAGAAATCAAGGTCCCAGTATTCAGGTGGGCAAGGAGTTAGTGAGTGACAAACAGACATGAACACAGGAGAGTGTTGGATCTGAATGTAATTTCTCAAAGCGAACATCAGACTTATATTACAGAAGAAAACAAGGAAGTTAGGTTATTCATTAAGATCATCCGATGAATAACGACTCTTTACATAAAACAGAGAAATGCATACATAAAAGTTAACAGAAGCCAGGCAGTGTTTACAACTGGGATAAAAATCAGTCCTACCTAAGGTCAGCTTATTCTTAGAAGCCAGGGGCAAGGGCTTCATGCCTTGCCATAGTTCCAATTCTAGTCTATTGTATAATCCACCTTCTCCCTGGGCCATTGTAAATTCCAGCTGTTATTCTAAGTATTTACTCTAGTTCCTTCTTAGACACACCTTCTTTCTAGGCCATTGTAAATTCCTGCATATGGGAGTGACTTAGTTGTTATTTTAAGTATCTGTAGGGAACTTCCATTTATCAGAGGAGCCCATCAACTTTCTTCTAATATGTAATGTAGTCTGCCATACATGACTGTAACGAGAATTCCAAGTTTACTTTGTAGAACTTGCCCTGAGATTTCTACTCTAATCCAGTAAACTGCAATGCCTGATTTCTTTCATTGTCTCTCTTTCAACACTGGAGGCATTTCATCTGAATAAGTAACATTCTTTCGAAATTCAAAGCCCAAGTTCGGCTCAATGATTGCCTACAATATTGGAATACTGGTGAAGGCTAGGAAGCAATGTTCGATTTAACTTAGGTATTTGTCAAATCATTCCTAGGAGGCACTTATAGTAAAACAATACTGAAAGAAAGCATGCAACTATTGCAAGGACAAATTTGGACTATATCCATGTTATGGGACACCAAAGGTCTCCCTCCAGGAGACCAGTTTTCATGAAACATTTTGCCTCAGGACTGTGACCACGCTTTTGGACTTGTCACGAAAATTCCACTGGAGTGGGTGTGGCACTTCTGTATCGTTTTTGATAACTTTTAGTTGAAAGCTGATGTATTCAGTATTAAAATGATTACTCCAGCTTGTTTCTTGGGACCATTTTCTTGGAAAATTGTTTTCCAACCTTTTACTCTGAGGTAGTGTCTATCTTTGTCACTAACGTTTGTTTCCTGTATGCAGCAAAATGCTGGGCTCTGTTTACATATACAGTCTGTTAGTCTATGTCTTTTTATTGGGGAATTGAGTCCGTTGATGTTAAAAGATATTAAGGAATAGTGATTATTGCTTCCTGTTATTTTTGTTGTTAGGGGTGGAATTATGTTTGTGTTGCTATATTTGTCTGGGTTTGTTGAAAGATTACTTTCTTGCTTTTTTTTACTTGCTACCTTATGTTGGTATTTTCTGTCTATTATCCTTTGTAGGACTGGATTTAGGGAAAGATATTGTGTAAATTTGGTTTTGTCATGGAATATCTTGGTTTCTCCGTCTATGGTAATTGAGAGTTTTGCTGGGTATAATAGTCTGGGCTGGCACTTGTGTTCTCTTAGGGTCTATATGACATCTGTCCAGGATCTTCTAGCTTTCATAGTCTCTGGTGAGAAGTCTGGAGTAATTCGAATAGGTCTGCATATATATATACATATATATACATATACATATACATATATATATATACATATATATATATATACATATATATATATATATATGCTTTTAATATTCTTTGTTTAGTACATTTGCTGTTTTGATTATTATGTGACAGGAGGAATTTCTTTTCTGGTCCAGTCTATTTGGAGTTCTATAGGCTTCTTGTATGTTCATGGGCATCTTTTTCTTTAGTTTAGGGAAGTTTTCTTCTATAATTTTTGTTGAAAATATTTACTGGCCCTTTAAGTTGGGAATCTTCACTCTCTTCTATACCTATTATCCTTAGGTTTCATCTTCTCATTGTGTCCTGGATCTCCTGGATGTTTTGGGTTAGGAGCTTTTTGCTATTCATTTTCTTTGACTGTTGTGTCAATGTTTTCTATGATAACTTCTGCACCTGAGATTCCTCTCTTCTATCTCTTGTATTATATTGGTGATGCTTGCATCTATGATTCCTGATCTATTTCCTAGGTTTTCTAACTCCACAATTGTCTCCCTTTGTCATTTCTTTATTGTTTCTAGTTCCGTTTTTAGATCTTAGATGGTTTTCTTCATTTCCTTTGCCTGCTTGATTGTGGTTTTCCTGTGATTCTTTAAGGGATTTTTGTGTTTCCTCTTTAAGGGGTTCTAGCTGCTTACCTGTGTTCTCCTGTATTTCTTTTCTTTTTTTAACTTATATTATTAGATATTTTCTTCATTTACATTTCAAATGCTATCCCGAATGTCCCCAATACCCTCCCCCACCCTGCTCTCCTGCCCACCCACTCCCACTTCTTGGCCCTGGCATTCCCCTGTATTGGGCATGTAAAGTTTGCAAGACCAAGGGGCATCTCTTCCCAACAATGGCTGACTAGGCCATCTTCTGCTATATATGCAGCTAGAGACACGAGCTCTTGGGGGTACTGATTAGTTCATATTGTTGTTTCACCTATAGGGTTGCAGACCCATTCAGTTCCTTGGGTACTTTCTCTAGCTCCTCCATTGGGATCTCTGTGTTCTATCCTATAGATGACTGTGGGCATCCACTTCTATATTTGCCAGGCATTGGCATAGCCTCACAGAGATAGCTATATCAGTGTCCTTTCAGCAAGTTCTTGCTGGCATATGCAATAGTGTCTGCGTTTGGTGGCTGATTATGGGATGGACCCCCAGGTGGGGCAATCTCTGGATGATCCATCCTTTCGTCTTAGCTCCAAACTTTCTCTCTGCCACTTCTTTCATGGGTATTTTATTCCCCATTTTAGGGAGGAATGAAGTATCCACCTGATAGTCTCTCTTCTTGATTTTCTTGTGTTTTGGTGATTGTATCTTGAATATTCTAGGTTTCTGNGCTAATATCCACTTATCAGTGAGTGCATATCAAGTGAATTCTTTTGTGATTGGGTTACCTCACTCAGTATGATATCCTCCAGATACATCCATTTACCTAAGAATTTCATAAATTCATTGTTTTTAATAGCTGAGTAGTACTCCATTATGTAAATGTACCACATTTTCTGTATCCATTGCTCTGTTGAGGGACAAAGAGGCCACCAACAGATTGGGAAAGAATTTTTACCAATCCTAAATCTGATAGGGGACTAATATCCAATATATACAAAGAGCTCAAGAAGCTGAACTCCAAAAATTCAAATAACCCCATTAAAAAAAAATGGGGTACAGAGCTAAACAAAGAATTCTCAACTGAGGAGTACCAAAGGGCTGAGAAGCACTTGAAAAAGTGT
>NC_034593.1:141560296-141575609 GCF_900095145.1 Mus pahari | reverse complement strand
TCCACTATGTTCATAGCTGCCCTATTTATAATAGCCAGAAGCTGGAAAGAACCCAGATGTCCCTCAACAGAGGAATGGATACAGAAAATGTGGTACATCTCCTCTATTTCTTAAAGGAGTTATTTATGTCCTTCTTAAAGTCCTCTATCATCATCNTNAGAAGTGATTTTAGATCTGAATCTTGCTTTTCCAGTGTGATGGTGTATCCAGGACTTGCTATAGTGGGAGAATTGGGTTTTCATGATGCCAATTAACCTCGGTTTCTGTTGCTTATGTTCTTGTACTTGCCTCCCGCCATCTGATTATCTCTACTGCTACCTGCCCTTGCTATATCAGACTGGAGTCTGTCCTTCCTGTGATCCTGAATGTGACAGAACTCTCAGAGTTCAGCTGTCTCTGGGATCCTGAGATCCTGAGATCCTGGGTGTGTCAGAATTCCTGGGAGTCAAGCTGTTTCTGGGACCCTGAGATCCTGGTGTGACCAAGCTCCTGCGATCCTGGGATCCTAGGCATGTTAGAGCGCCTGGGAGTGGATCTTCTTCTGGGTGTTGTGAGACTGACTGTGGAGTTCGCGCCCAAGGTCTGCTCAGGGCATCAGCCCAGACCAGAAGGAACCATGCCACTGGTTGATTAGAGTTCCTGGGTACCTGTGTCTGTCTCCAAACTCACTTTCCTCTACTTAGTATAAATACTTAGTACTACCTCCATTCAATATTTCAAAGTCCAGTTGCCCCAAATTGACTTCATACATGTTGAAGTACACACTTGATTTTGTGTCTTATACAATGGTGTCATTCCAAAACAAAATTCTGAATTACTAGCAGAACTCTAATCCTCTTATCAATTCTTTCCATGCCTCTCTAGACTATAACTAGTCTCCTGAATCGCGGCCATGGTTTAACTTGGCCTCTGCTCTGGCTCTCAGACATGGCCTCTCAGTATCCCTGCTGCCACCACCATGGCCTTACTTCAGAGCCACAGCATTTTTGCTTTTTAATTATATCTTCTACTGGTCTACTGGCCTCTCAATTCTATTCCTCAACCACACTCCCATCATAGGAACATTTTTAGAAATGAAAACAATATTCTTCTCTCTTCTTACAAGTATCCTACATACTAATGAAACAAAATAGACTTGAGGTTGTCATTTTCCTGAAGAGCAGCAGGGGGGAAAGGGGACAAAATTATACCTCCTATTTCAGGAGATGATTACTGAGATGTGCAAGGTAAGGAGGGGGTCTACCTACTCAAGTCCTTCAACTAAAACAGAAACCTTGAGTCAAAAAAGCTTGGAACACCCATCAACCTTTTTTTTACTGGCTTCTACAAATAGTCACAGAGACTGGGGGATGCGGGACTCCTCTAATGTGGCTTATAAATTCAAATAAGCTTCACTAGGCTGCTATGTCCTTGCACCTCTGTGACTCCTGACACAACTTAAGTCTCATGATGTCAGTCTTCTACTTAATGATATTTGGTGATTTTTCTGTCACCCTCGGGAAAAGTATCAAACACTTCAGCCAACCCCTATGTCACATCCACAGCAAATCACTCAGAGCTTATGATGCTACTGTTATGGTGAGAACATTTGCATCTCTACCCCAGATTCTTATGTAGAGCTCTGATCCTCCGAGTCAGGTGAACATGACTTTTCCCAGTAGAATGAACCCCTTGCCATCTAAAGAGGACTTCAGAGATATGCTTCGCCCCTTCCACCATGCAAACACAGTGAGGTCCAACTGCCAGCTGGGACCTGGGTGGATAGGCTGCTGTTTCTTCTCTCAGCCACAGCAATTAGGAGAAATAGATTTCTGGCATTTATGAGTCCTGTCTATCACAGCAGCTAGAGGGGCTCTGTGCTACCTACAGGTCACAGTGTCACTTGCTCCCAAGATATTTCCTGTGCCCGTCTCCTGCCTCACAGGCCACTCTGCCTTCCCCATTCTCTCCTGGGCTGTTGGGAGTTGTGCATTTCTAAAGAACAGTAAGCATAGCTAAATTCCCAAATCCTCAATGTTGTCCTGGCCATTCCTGATCTTCAACTGTAAATTTGCATTAGCTAGATTTCAAAATCAAAAGTGCAACCCTAGTCCCAGAACAGGTCTCTGCTGCACAGAGCTCACTTAGCGAGACTTTTACTCCAATTTCCTAAATATTTACTATTTTCCAGACTCCATACTAAAGGCTTTGTATACATTTTTTTCAATTGTTAAAAAAAACTGTATACTAGGTACTGTTAAACTTTTATTTTTCAAATAAGGAAGCTGAGTCACGTAGCGCCTCTCTGTTCTACCCAGGAACAAAGTGAGGTTAGAATTATGCCGCCTGCATCCCGGGCAGCAAGGCTGAGTATTTATAAACGCTTTAAAGTAGAAATGGCTAGCTGAGAAGGTATGCAACTAAAGCACACTCGGAAAACAGTTCCTGAGGTCTACCTGCCACATTTTAACAGCGAGCTGAAATGGCTCAGGCTCTCATGAAGAGCAACCTCTGGTGCAGAGATACACCACATGGAAACGAGAGTCCGAGGGGCATTTTCCTAATTGCTATAAAGGAAAAAGAAACGTAGAAGGTGACAGAGCTGAGAGAGTGTGAAGTCTGATTTCCTCAGCGTGGTACAGGGAGGCCCTTTCAGGTGAAATGTCTGCTCACTGGGGACCCAAAGGAAGTCAAGTCACCTTCAGAGGCTTTAGTGGAGGGAAGAAATACCTGCAGGGTTCCGAGCAGAGAACACGCTGGGGGTGTGCTGTGAGGAGGGACAGGCTTTATGCTGTCCCACACTGCGGATTTCCAACCAAGCACCTTTGGGCTTGAAGGCAAATTCACAAAGTGGGTTAAAATAACCTTCTTTCCCTCTCTAACTCTCCATGTCTCTAGTCTACTTCCCTTAACTCCTTGGCACACAGGTGGCATGGTGTTCACAGCTCTGCTGGGGTTGGGCATAGCGCTACTGGAGAGCAGATAACTTGCATTTATTTAAAGAAGAATATGTGGTACTTGGTATAGGGAAGGAAGATGATGGCAAGAAGTTCACCAAGCAGGAAGGATCAGGGAAATAAGGAGCCGCATTGGTTTACTGACCAGGAAAGCTAGCATGGGTTAAAAAACAAAATAGTTGCTCTCAAATAAAAACCAGGTAAACTCAAAGCCTCCAGACCAAAGCCGATTGGTCGGAACGGTCCAGCGCCAGCTGACTTGGATTCAAGGTGTAATCATAGAGGAAAGGTGAGTTCGTCCAGACAGCCTGCGGCTGAGTGCTCAACTGTGAAGTACAGCAAAAACCTGCGGTTTGGGTGTTTTCAACTGAACCTGAATTTTCAGATGTATAAATTAGTTTACCTCCCTGGAAAGACATGACTTCCTGTTTTCAAGAGAAATGCAGGCTTCTAAAAGCTTATTTAAAAGGTTCAAAAGGCTACATGGGCATCAAATAACTATTAAAAACAATATTTTGACTATTTAAGTGTAAACGAATCAGAAACATATGGGTTAAATTTCCCTTAAATTGCACATGCCCCAAACTTAAGAGTAAAAGCGGGCAAAACCTGTTTTGGATTTCAGAGAGCCCCAAACACTCAGAAAGCTCATCGGAGATGTTCAGGAAGCTCAGAAGTCCAGCTGGATTCATCCGTCCCTAATTCAGCCCTACCCTAAGCTCCTGGTCTTAATAGAAAGGATAGTTTAAATACATGAACAGCTTCAAGGTAAAATGTCCAGACCCAACTTGGAGGAGATAGGAGGGGTGAAGAATATATTTTAAAATCTTTTTGAACCTGTGTTTCAAGACAGAGATTTTTTTTTCCATTTTTAAGAAAGAATGAAAAGTCCTTTAGACTTCATACAGTTTTCTCTTACATTCCTTTAAATTAAATAGAGATTGAGCCTGGTGGCTTGGGTCTATAGTCTCTGAAATTCTGGAGGCTGAAGTAGGAAGATTGTCAAGTTCAAGACATGTTTAGGACACAGAGAGTTCAAGGCCACCCTAGACAACTTAGGGAGTCCTTATCTCAAAGGGGGGGGGAAGATTGAATAAACAACCCAGTTACGATAGTTTACTTGTATGTGTGGGACCCTACAATCAATCCCTAACACTTCAAAATAATAATAATAATAATAATAGTTGTTGTTGTTGTTACTGATTCACCCTCAAACAAATATCACACATTTTCTCTCTCATCTGTGGTTCCTAGATTTTATATAGATACATGAAAATAATGTGTGTACAGAGCAGTGAGACTGACCAGTGAGGACTGCTGAGGCAGGGAGGAGGGAAAGAGGGAGGGGGACAGAGGGAGGAGGGAAAAAGGGAGGAGGGAAAAAGGGAGGAGGGACAGAGGGAGGAGGGACGGAGGGAGGAGGGAAAGAGGGAGGAGGGACAGAGGGAGGGGGACAGAGGGAGGAGGGACGGAGGGAGGAGGGACGGAGGGAGGAGGGACGGAGGGAGGAGGGACGGAGGGAGGAGGGAGAGGAGATGGCCAGGGTACATTCAAAGTACACTATATGTTTGTACAAATAGTTCTTACGTAGTTTGCACAATGTATAATGTATAATGCATATTCGATGAATATATCATTGAAAATGTTTAAAATTAAAATTAAATAGATAAAAATTCTTGAAAGAATGAAATTGTGCCATTATATGGGGGAAAATGGAGAACTGACAGCTCCAGAGCCCCCACATCCCACTTCCGGCCACAGCCTCCTCCTCCTCCAATTATTTTTATTATTTTATTAACTTTTAAAATTTATTTTATTTATTACTATTTATTTTTATTGTTTTATTTATTATTTTATTAGTTCATAATAACATATCACAGCAAATTAAACTCCCAGTATTACAAATTATAGACCCCAGCTACTAGCAGAACCATCTAGAACTGAGAAACAGGATAAAAAAGTAATTACAGGCACAAGTTTCACTCTTTTTGTACGTATCTGGGTATTTTGTAAATGTTATGAGATGAACATTTAATCACAGAAAATCACTGTAAACATAAATTGAGAAGTTTCGTGTTATATGCCTGAGAGGAGATGTACAGTAAAAAAATAATTATGCAGACTAGGAAGGTAGATCAGGAGATCAAATATTCGCTTTGTAAACACAAGGTACTGAGTTCAATCTGAGGAACCCGTGTTTGAAAAGGTGTGGAGACGCGTGCTTGTAACTCCAGTGTAAGATAGGCAGAAACAGGTGGCTATCTGAGGCTCCCTAGCCAGCCAGCCTATGTACTAGGCCAGCTCCAGGCCAGTGAGGACACTGTCACAAGATACAAGGTGGACGGCACCTAAGGAACAACATCTGAGGTGTCCCCGGTCTCCCTGCACACACAAGAGCGTGCACTGAGGGGATGAACGTGATCTATCAGTCCTGGAAGGCTGCCTGGAAACCACAACCACCACAAGTTATGTGTGTGCTCTGTGGAGCGCCATGTTTGGCTGCCCGCAGTCTGAGGTCACTCGGGCTTGTGCCAGATCAGAAGTTACCTGGGCCAGGCCACTGGGTTCGGCAACATTGATAGAGCAACTTTCCCATTTGGCTCCACGGACCATGGGCCCGGGAGGTTTGCCAGCCTCCCTCCACCCGGGCACAACTCCATCTGGCTACAGCTCAACTCTCTCATTCTGCTCACTGCACCATGGATGGTGCAGCCAGCCCTGTCCAGTGTGTAAGCATGTTGATGGCAGTACCATGCTCAGAACTGTGGTCTGAAAAAAAAAAAAAACAACAAAAAAAAACGGTAAGAGTATGTGGATTGTTCCCTCTACCAGCTACCCACACTGTCTTATCTGGAAGTGTGCCTCTGCCTCCTGGGAACTGGCAACTTAACTTTAGCAGGGAGTTGAGAGTAGGGTAAGGGGGTCTATACAGTGGCCCAGATTAAAATGAAAATTGGACATCCTTCTGTGGGCTCCCTTCTCCCCAAACACCTCTGTGCATACCTGTGATCTTGGAGAATGGTATAATTGGCCCAGTACGGCAGCTGTGAGGCTTCTGTAAACCTCCTGAATGGGTTAGAATGATCAAGTTCTACCCACCCTTGTCAGATTGGCCCAGCTCATCATCTTTCCTCTGCCTGTCAGCTGTAAAAAGCAGACCAGAAGAGGTCCTCTGATGGGCAGGGATCTGTGTGTGTCACTCCCGTGTAGGAGGTCTTAATGAGACTCATTAACTCCAGCACTCTGACAGACCTGAACGTACAGTAATTGGTTATAAATGCCTCCAGAGAGGCTACACGTAGAGCGAAGGTATAGAATGTGCTGTGCTCGCCGTGGGTAAGAATTTAAAGAGGCAGCCCGATGTTTTGAGAGCCATTTAATTGCCCACAGCTTGCACTTTGGTTGGGCTACTCTTTGTCTTAAGTTTGTAGAGCCAGGAACTGGCTTCAAGTCACGGCTTAAGATGAATCTGATTGGTTCCTAACAGAGAGCCCGCGCTTTGATTCTGAGCATTATCCTCAGTGTTATCAGTCAAGCCTATTCAGGACAAGCCTTCGAGGTTGGTGAGTCACTGCAAGAGGAGATAGGCCATTATCTACTGATGACCACGTGGTAGACATGAAGACAGGGTTCAGAAAAGGTGGCAGAGGTCACAGCAATCTCAGGCATTGTGTCATTGTCAGTATCAGGAGTCCCTGTGGCAGTCTGAGCAACTGAGATCCAGCACTGCATAAGTGAAGAAGACCAAGAAGAAACATGACCAGATAGGGTGACAATACTTCTTCACCCGGTAGTGGGAATAGAAGTCGGTAATGATATTTAAGTTGGACAATACACAGGATAACCTACTCGGATACTTCTTTGGGGGATTTTTTTCAGGACTATCTTCCAGTCACCCATTAAAACACTAAATCTGTGCCACCCAAGCAGTGTCAGGCAGGTATGGGTTCCCTTTTATGGAGTGGACCTAAAGTCAAATTAGGCACTGCCTGGCTACTCCCACCACTTCTGCAACACCCTTGCCCTAGTGTGACTTGCAGACAGGACAGATTGTAGGTCACAAATTTCTTGGCTGGATTTGTGTTCACATTTAGATAGTCCAGACACTTAAGGTAAAACCAAACATTACTGTGCTAGAAAAAAAAGTATCAGTAAAATGACCCCTACTGATATTCTGCTGTACTCACAGGTCAGTGCTTTTATTCAATCAGAGAAGCTTCCTCCTGCAGCAGATGAGAACCGTTGCAGAGACCCACAGCCAGACATCTCTCTCTCTCTCTCTCTCTCTCTCTCTCTCTCTCTCTCTCTCTCTCTCTCTCTCTCTCACACACACAGAGACACACACACACAGAGAGAGAGAGAGAGAGAGAGAGAGAGAGAGAGAAACAGAGACAGACAGAGAGACACAGAGAGAGACAGGAAGAGACATAGAGACCTTAAAATACATCACTCTAATTGGGATGTCTCCATCAAGTCCCTCCCCTCAGAGCTCTGGGAACCCACAGAAGAGGAGGCAGAAAGAGTGTAAGAGCCACGGGGGTAAAGAGCATCCTGTTTGGCTCTCACACTTGCCCAGGGTGGCGATGCCCACAATGGCTGGCTCCTCCAACATCAATTAGAAATCAAAAAGAATGCCCCTACAGATATGCCCACAGGCCAAAACTGATGGAAGCAATTCCTCAGTTGAGATTTCTTCTTCCCAGGTGTGTGAAGTTAACAACTAAAGTGAACTATGACAGCCCTCTTAAGTAGATGCTAAATAAGTTGAAATAAAACAGATTCTTTTTCAAACAACGTGTGCATGAAGAAAAATCCCCAGCACAGGGAAATGTTTGTAAGACTGGCCAGAAAGCAAAGCCTTCTGACCCTGTTTATATTCACTGGCTGGTCAAAATATTTTCCACCAGCACATTTGATATTGTCTTAGATGATGAGAAAACCTGCTGATTGTGGTCAAACAACGCATACCACGTGAAGGGTAGGCTACAACCCTATATGGCTGTGCAAGTTATACACTCATAAAGGTGACCGTCCAGGATAAGGACTGGGGGGTAGGATTCATTCAGCATCCTGTTCAACAAATGATGGACCTGGCATGGGCTTTAAACCCTCCATGGGCAAGACACATTTTTCTAGCCCACACAAACCTACTAAATAGGAATTACAGATCCCACTTGAATGGATTAAGACTCAGGCCCTTCCAAGAACCTCAGACGGTCTACACCTGTTCCAGAAGCCCCACAGCTGTCCATTAATCTGAGGCTATCCCACTCTACCATGCCACTCTAGTCAGCATGACTCCAGTCAGCCACTCACCCCTGACCATCAGAACTCGTGCATGTGGTGGAAATCACTAGACTTTGTGCTGTGTGGAGGAAATCAAAAGCAATACAAGTTCTCCTGACACTACGATGCAAGCAAAAATCAAACTTTTAAAAATATATTTATTTCCAAAAAGCTGGTTCCACAAGTATGTTTGTTTCTTTGTCCGGTAGAAATATAACTCAAATTTGAGGGATCAAATCTTTCTGAATCCAACCCTTAAATATCAGCTGTCTTCTTGGATTTACTTCAGTCTCAGTGCTCACAATCTTTGACCTTCCTCCCTATAAACATCTGGTCAACCTTTCTACTAGTGGCAAATGTGATGCAGAGACACTCTATGGGTCAAAAGAGGAAGGTCTGCTATGGCCCAAGACAACCCACTGTGTTTTATAGACTGGAAATGCTGAGCTAAGATGTTTTCAGTTTACGTTTCTTAGATGCTTACAGTAAATAAACAAGGCCAAAGGGATTACACCAATATTGTTACTAACCACAAGGACAGTAACAATTGTAGACACTGGTAAAAGGCAAAGAGCTAGCTTATAAACACAATAATAAACTTACAAACACTTGCAGACACACACACACACACACACACACACACACACACACTTAAAAACAATAAAAAGATAAATCCTTAGAGAACATATTTCCTCTTTTTCCTGATGAACACTGCTAATATTTATACTGCTTGCTGCTGTGTGGGGAAAGTTTAGGCATCTGTGCTTCACACTAGATCTCCCAGAGACCAAGTCTCTGCTTCTATGATTTAAGGACTACTTAAAGATGGAACTACTTAGGAGGGCACTGGCCCCACCCCCACATGCCCCAATTTTAAGACAAGCACTCAGCCTGTATCTACAAATTGCTTTGGGATTTGTGTAAATTTTTTATCTATAAGATATCTTACAACACTGACTTAGGACACAGACAATACAGCACAATGCCAGGGGCTTCATGGAGGTGCTGAGCACGTGAGAGAAATGGGTCTATCTGCTTAGGTAACAAACTTACCCTCCTGCTGAGAAGATGGTGCTCCACACCCATGGAGGCTGAGAGCCCACAGGGCACACAACACTATCTTTGTATCTCAGCTTTCTACATAGTCTCTCTTTCAGTTATCCACGTGTTTTCTTCCAATTAAGCCATCCTTAGGCCCGGGAAGCTTCTCAAAGCTCCTTGGATTCTGTTGGAAGTGAAGACAGACCCGACCAAGCTGCTGAGCAAGACAAACAGTTCTGACAAAACAAACAGGTGTTTCCTCGTGTCAGGCACCACACAGAGCATTTTGCATACACCATATCACGTACATGTGTAGTTCAGGCTAAATCCCGTGGAGTGTATGGTAAGAAAAAGAAATGACATCAAACGACCTTCCCAAAGTCACAGAGAATATTCACAGCTCTCCTAATATGTCTTCTGACATGCAAGAATAGGGGACAACTGTCCTTTTGTCCGAAATGACTCATTCATATCTATCGCCTTGTGGCATTCATAGGGTCCAGATGGGTGGTTATATTTAAGGTAAGAGTAAATTATGAAGAATAAAAGAGCTGAGAAAGCCTACATCTCAAATAAAGTGCACAATTTCTGCTTGCCTTGTGATAACCTCAAAGCCATTTGTTGAGAGTGCCACAAAAGGTGCAACAGCCTCCCCGACTGTGCAGTTACTGACTCCCAGAGTGACTTCAGCACAGGTTAAGACCTCCTGGAAAGAAGCTGTCACCCCTGTAAACCTGCATGAGAAGGTGGGGAAGTGGAGATGGTGACAGAGGAATGTAGAGCCCTAAAATATTCCCTGAGAATGGAAAGTGTTAGAGTCCTGGCATGAGGTCTGCAGGGGGACCAGGGTAGAGAATACTCACATCAGGGAGCTCCAAGCAATCTAATGCCCCCTGCTGGCCTCTGTGAAGAGATGCACACAAATAAATGCATACACTCTGACACACAAAAATACATACATAAAATAAGGAGAGATGGCTCAGAGGTTAGGAGCACTGTGTTCTTCCAGAGGTCCTGAGTTCGATTCTGAGCATCCACATAGTGGCTCACAACCATCTATATTGAGATCTAGTGCTCTCTTCTGTCCTGCAGGCATATATGCATGCAGAACACTGTATACATAATAAATAAATCTTGGGTTGGGGTGAAAAAGAAATGGTCCTATTTTAAGAGTGATATTACTAATTAATAGAGTTGTCAGGTTTTTCAGGTTTTAGCATTAATCTTCAATATCTTATTAACAGTAGCAATAAAAATAAGTAAGTTAGATAATTTAAAATTCCCCTTTTCTTAACCATCTTACCTCCTCTTCTCAATTGGTCCCTTAAGCATCAGATACTGGAATTTATCTTCAAACACTCTCTTGTGCAAGACATCAGTGAGAGGGGACAGGAACCATATGGGAGGGTCATAGAGCAGGGGATGAGCTGGATCAAAGTCCATGGCACAAATGTATGGAAACGCCACAATGAAGGCCTTCACTTTTACACTAATTTTAACAATACCTTTGAGCGTCATATTCCCTTCCTGGTGTCATCCGTCTTGTCTTTCAAGCTCACTGTTGAAGTTAAAACCTTCTGTCTTGTTTGCCCTCTCTATCTGTGCTTCCTCCATATTCACTTTTAAAAATATCTATTTATTGCATGTGTATGTTTACGGGCAATAATATGTGCATGTGAATATGGGTGTGCTTGTCCCACATCCCACACACAGAGGTCAGAGGTTATACTGGCTGGTTTTGTGTGTCAACTTGACACAAGCTGGAGTTATCACAGAGAAAGGAGACTCCCTTGAGGAAAGGCCTCCATGAGATCCAGCTGTAAGGCATTTTCTCAATTAGTGATCCAGGGGGGGAGGGCCCATTGTGGATGGTGCCATCTCTGGGCTGGTAGTCCCTGATTCTATAAGAAAGCAGGCTGAGCAAGCCAGGGGAAGCAAGCCAGTAAGCAGCACCCCTCCATGGCCTCTGCATCAGTTCCTGCTTTCATGTTTCTGCTCTGTATGGGTTCCTGATCTAACTTCCTTTGATAATGAACAGCAATGTGGAAGTATAATCTGAATAAACCTTTTCCTCCTCAACTTGCTTCTTGGTCATGATGTTTGTGCAGGAATAGAAACCCTGACTAAGACAGAGGTCAACTCTGTGGTGTTGCGTCTCCGCACCTTTATGTGCGTTCCGGGAATGGACACAGGTTGTCAGGTGTGTGCAGCAAGTGTTTTTACCCACTGGTCCTCATCAGGTACTCTTCCCATGTCTCCTTGCAAACTGCTTTTGTCAAGATCTTCATGGATAAGGCCCAGCAAACCCAGACGTGATAGTAACTGCTCTGGAAACAGATTTCCACACAGTTGATTTTCTCCCTCCCTTAATTATTTCTTCACTATGACATAAGAGGGCACTAATATTTGTTCCCACTCTTAGCATGAACTTCCTAAAAACCCGTACAAGATCCCGAAGATCAATACAGCAGAAGCATCCTTGTTCATTTGCATCTCTGCCTTCCTCTCTGCACCAAGCCCCCTGCTCTCTCTCTCTAGCTAAAAGCCACTTCCAGGAACTCATTCAGCCAATGCTTCAAGCTCGCACACAGAGTAACAGCCCCAACACCCCTTGAATTCCATGTTTTTATCAGGCATCTCGCTGTGGAGGCCTAAAGGGCAATGGAAGCTCAGTGCTTCCCAGAAAGAATTACATTTCACTCTTTCTGTGTCTTCCCTATCTTCTCCCCTAGAAACCATAGGCTACCCCTCCCAGCCAGACTTACCATGGTGTCCTGGTTGGGTTCTTTGTCCGTTTGACAAAAGCTAGAGTCATTTAAGATGAGATACCCTCACTGAGAAAATGTCCCCACCAGTCTGGCCTGTAGGGCATTTTTTGATTGGTGATTGATGCAGGAGTGCCTAGTTCCTTGTAGGTGGTGCCACTTTGAGGCTGGTGGTCCTAGGTACTATAAAAAAGCAGACTGAGCAAGCTGTAAGCATTGCACCTCTTACTGTGTACATGAGTGTAACCTCTGCTTTAGTTCCTGCCTCCAGGTTCCTGCCTCCACATTCCTGCCTCCAGGTTCCTGCCAAGTCTCTGCATTGACTTCCCTCATGATGGACTATGATCAGCAGATGGAAGCTGAAATAAAGTCTTTCTTCTCTGAGCTCCCTTTGGCCTTGGTGTAGCACAGCAACAGCACTTAAGACCATATCTACTTCCAGCCAACATCAGCCTGGTGACAAGCTGAACGCTGGAGTGTGTCTTATATAAAACTTGCATCAGACAATGGCATGCCTCCATAGAAATCCTGTAACTGTGTCCTTTCACAGTGACAAGGGGTTAGAGCCCCTTGTCTTCACCCAGCCAGGCAGCACCCATTTGTGTTCCTTAAATGCTCAGGCTCTGTTTCAGTCACTCTTTGTACCCATTTCTATGGTACTTCCTCTATGCACTGTGTTTCTTCAGATGTAACAGCTTAACTGTCACTCACTGCCGTCCCTCTCATTCCTACATGACCTCAAGTTCTTCATCGCGGTCATCACTCCCTGCATAGAGAATTCTTTTAGTGCATGGATATTGTCTTTTTACATGTTTCTTTCTGTATCCTTAATGCACAAGACAGTACATGGCCCATAGCGGAAGTATTCATAGACATTTGATAAATCAATACATCATTGCATAAGTTCCAACTGTATAGCCATCACGTAGACAATTCTGACACTCTCTGGAATAAATGCTTGGGTTATAGAACCATTATGATATGAGTCTGGTATGAATTCTTTGACTAGTTACCTCACATTAGACAAGTACTTAACTTCCCATATTCTCATCTGCATCTCAGGAAATAACTGTGTTTTGTGAGATGATTCCACAATTTTAAAAAGAAATGGAAAACTTGGTATAGCTCCTAAAAGTTGTTTAAGGCCATGAGAATTTAGAAAAGGAGAAAACATTAGAAAGTTATCTTATTTAGGGTTTATATTCCTGCACAAACATCGTGACCAATAAGCAAGTTGGGGAGGAAAGGGTTCATTCAGCTTATACTTCCACATTGCTTTTCATCACCAAAGGAAATCAGGACTGGAACTCAAGCAGGTCAGGAAGCAGGATCTGATGCAGAGACCATGGAGGGATGTTACTTACTGGCTTGCTTCCCCTGCCTTGCTCAGCTTGCTTTCTTATAGAACCCAAGAGTACCAGCCCAGAGATGGTACCACCCACAATTGGCCCTCCCCTCTAGATAACTAATTGAGAAAATACCTTACAGCTGGATCTCGTGGAGGCCTTTCCTCCAGGGAGTCTCCTTTCTCTATGATAATTCCAGCTTCTGTCAAGTTGACACACAAAACCAGCCAGTGTAAAAGCTATAAATGTTATAAAAATAGGAGATTGGTCTTGTATGCTTGACTCCTCATCAAGTGACAAACATCTCACAGGACAGTTTGGAAGGGGAGCATGTTAATTTTGACTCATAGTCTCACAGATTTTTATCCAAGCTTGGATCCTGAGATAATGTCAAGTATTATGAAGGCAGCAGCAAATAGCAAGCAAGCCATATACCCCCAACAACAGCACACACCACCCTAGAGAGTCAACGTTCTCCTGAGGTGAAACCTAACAAACACAATGAGGCTGCCTTTGACTCTGTTGTGGGCCTTAGGACCCCTTTCCCACAGCTGGGCTGCCTTGTCTGGCCTCAGTGGGAGAGGATGAGTTTAGTCCTGCTGAGACTTGGTGTACCAGAGTGGGTGGGATGGATGGAGGGGTGTAAGGGTGGAGATAGGAGGAGAAGAAGGAGGGGGCTGTGATCAGGCTATAAAATGAATAAATAAACAAATTATTGGAGAAAAAAATCAGCAACACACTTCTTCAACCAGGGCTGACCTTCCACACATGCACTGCCTTCCAGGAATCTGATTGATCTTGAATCCATCAATAGATACCATTGGTTAGATCAAAGTCCTCATGATCCAGCTGTCTCTGCAAACACCCCACAGACACACACTGAGGTGTGGTTGACCTTCCAGGAAGTTCTTGATTCTGTCGATCCTCAAGATCAATGATCACTGCTGGTCTTGAACACAGGGCTCTCATGCCGTGGGGTTTCTGTATTTGTTTTTGGTTATTCTTGAAGCTAAGTTATCAGGACATGTGGCTTCCTCTCCCGTTCATTTCCACATGTGGAAAACAACATGGAAATTTTGTTTCTAGGTTTTAGGAGAGCCCATTGAGGTCTCTTATATCCTGGAGCAGTTACTAATATTTTTTTTTTCTTTCAATCTATTCACACAACAAACAAGAGACCAATCGCTTAGAGTCTACTCGGGAACATCAACCCCGTGCTTTGATGAGAGAAACACCAGAACTGCATTCCCTATGTAAATGCAGAGCAGAGCATCAAACCTTCATCTCTGTGTGTGGAGTCTCCTGTTCCTCCCCTGACTCCCGCTCAATACAGCATTTCTTTGTAAAGCCCTTGCCATGCAGACACAAACACAGAAGAGTGATTGACACGAACCAGCGTCCTTCTCAAGTGTTAACTGTTGCTTAAGTCCCTAACTTCAATTTCTCAAAACAAAAATGCATAGATAATTTTTGGGACGCAAACCAGAGAGCTCTGCCCTTCCTCTCATCTGGTTTGCACACTCCTAAGTAGTGCCTCTGGGTGTACCACAAAAAGAGCTTTAATTAAGAGCAAACACACTTGGGTTTTCCTTATCTTGGGCCCAATAATTACACTAAAGAGTTCATGAAGCAGGAAAATAGCAGATACCTTTTTTTTCAGAGCTTTTTGTGTACTGTTTTAAAACTACATATAATGTTTAACATTGCTTTTAGCCTCTGGAGAGAACTCACAGGCAGTATTTTCATACATGGATACTGTCATGTGCTAAAAGAGATGCACTTCTGGAGGGCCTGGACCTGCGGGGTCCTGAGGTTAGATGTCACGGTTTATTGGCGAAAGGGAGAGATTCATCAGAATGCTGATACTTTAGCATCTTTTCTTTTCTTTTCTTTTATTATTATTATTATTATTATTATTATTATTATTATTATTATTATT
>NC_034593.1:141550395-141558695 GCF_900095145.1 Mus pahari | reverse complement strand
GCCACTGATTTGTTTGAGTTAATTTTATATCCAGCTACTGCACTGAAGCTGTTTATCAGGTTTAGGAGTTCTCTGGTGGACTTTTTAGGGTCACTTATTTTCTATTCAGCATGGGAATGTAGGGATTCCTCTAGAGAAATGAAGGGGAATGTTATATGCCTTGACTTTTTTTTTTTTAATGAGGTTAAATTTGCCTCAAGAATTAGTTGTCAAGAATTGGGCAGTCCATTTGCCACATCTCTGTTGTACATACGCACGTTTTGCCATCTTACTCCCCTCAAAAAGATGCTGCCAAGACCCATTCCTGCCATGGTGTTTCGTGCCAGCGTCATCCAAGTAGAAGCTTTTGTTTGTAAGAAAAAGAGAGTGGCAGAGGCTTTACGTGTGTTGGAAATATTCCCACTTGCAAACTTCAGAGCTTCACACAAGGGTGTAGATATTACTGCCACTTCACCCAGAGCCTCCTCCTCCTTCTATATATGGCAACTGCAGTGTGTTCCATAAGCCACATCTGGACTGCAAATACACAGAAGTGCATCAGTTACAAGCAGCATCAGTTACTAGTAGACTGTGGTCATATGACAAAGTCCTTGTCTGTGTAGCTTTCCCTGGACAGCGTGAGATTCTTTACTTATAACTCTATGTCCCTCTGGGCAAACATTTCCAAGCCTAGGCATCCACATTGGAAAATCAGGACTTACAAGATTTACCACAAAACGATGTTGTTTCAGTGTAAGGCTGTGAAACCTTTCTACGCATGATGCACACAGAATGCCATTTTAAGTACTCATTAACTGTGAGCAAAGGGGACCAAGAGGCTTGCAAGTAACCAGCCCTGCTTCTAGCCCGCCTGTCCTTTTCTAAACTGTGTTGCTGTGGCCACCTAATTCCTTACTGGCTATTTCTAGAAGTGGGAATAATCAGGTGCCCACCTCATAAATGAGTGATAACTCAATATGATAGAATATGTATAAAAATGTTTACCTTTTTGTTTGTTTGTTTGTTTGTTTGTTTGACAAAAAATGATTAACTTTTTAGAGGTACAAATGCTAAATGTCTACATTTGTACCTAATGCTCTGTTAACCATCTCTACATTTTCACCATTGTTTTTAACTTACAATTTCCAGGATGCTTTTAAAAAGTTTTTTGTTTGTTTGTTTTTTTTAATTTCAACATGCTTTGCAATATCCTTGGTACAATAATCTATTTATTTTCCTATAAGAATAAAGTTGACCTGGGACCTTGTATGTTCAGTCAGAATGACAGAGCCCATGAGTAGGGAGGGTACATGCCTGCTCTGACTAGATCACAGAAGGTCACACAGTGTATGTGTGTCACCTCTGGTGCAGATGTGCACAGGCATCCCTGGCCCTGTCTCCATTCCCCAGGTCCCAGCATAGGCTAGATGTGAAAGGGGATGAATGTCTTGTTTTGCCATCTGCACATTCAGCTACAGCCAGGCCAGCTCCTAACTCAATCACTTCAGCTTTGTTTGGCTCTTTGGCTTTGTTTTCTTTTGGCTTCTTGATAAAAAGTTCTCTGAATTTCAACTTCAGGAACACATAACTCCTCTGCCAGAGTTGTGCTTTGAATCAATAGTTTCCTGGGATCCAAGGCCTTTCTATCTTGTAGATAGATCTTAATTGTTTTACTATAACCACTTAATTGTTAATAAAAGTTATAGATACGCATATGTAAAGACCACCATTGACGCAAGAGCTCAGAAAACAAACACCCTAGAGAGTGATCAGATGCAGGCTGCCCAAAGCAAGGAGAGACATCCCTACAAAAAGGTCATTAGCATCTACACCAAGAGAACCTCCGTTCCAGTGTAGAAGTAAATCAGAATGCTTCTGTTTTGTTCAGCGCTGGGAAACAAACCCAGAACCCTATGCATGCTGGACAAACAGTTGACCACCAAGCTAAACCCACACCACAAGGTTATGTTACTATGAAAGTCAAAAACATCTACATTGTGTAATATTGATGCCTGGACATCAGCTGAGAAGTCATCATAATATGCTTGAACAAGCAAAAATAGAAGAAGAGTGGCTAACACTCATTGAACAATTTCTGTCTGAGATTCTGATCTAAGTACTGAAAGAAAATTCAACACAATAAGAAAACCATATTACTAAGCACAAAGAGGCACATGGGATTTAAATAATTTCTGCAAAGTCACGGGGTTAGCAAGCAACCAGGTACTTAGTACACAAGGTGCTTTACCGGAGGTTGAGTCTACCAAAATGCTAAAATTCAGTCACCACTTTCATGATGTTAGCATTCAAGGGTGACAAAGCCCAGCAAAGATGGCGAGTAAATTAAATAATTTCAAGTAAGCATTACAGAAGGAATAGGGGATAAATAAAGACTAATGAAAATTGTGTTTGGGGGACATGGTAGCTGCTAAGGAATAACCTGTATCTCCCTAAAAATTTCATGGTACACCCCTAGTTTCCAGTACCTCAGACCATGACTACCTCTGTAAACAAATCATTCAAAGTGATTAATCACAATCTTGACTTGTTTGACCAAGAAGATAGGTCTCTGGGGCAACCTATGAAGGATTACCTTGATGAGGTTCAGTTAAGGGGAGAAGCTCCGCCCACTGTGGATGATGTCCTTCTCTACACTGTAATCCTGAACTGCAGAGATGGCAAGCTGGATGAAAGAATCCACTGCTCTCTCCTTCTTGGCAGTGGATGCAATGTGACCAGAGCCCTACGCTCCACTGTCCTGACTTCTCATCATGATAAAATAAGACCTTGAACTGAGGGCCCTTATGTTGCCATTGTCAGAATCCTTTACCACAGCTACAGGAAAGGTAAGACACAGAGGTAAACTGTGGTCGCCCAGGGGTTTCTCAACCCAATATGACTCATAAAAAGATTCAAGAACATCAACAACAGATGGAAGGGAGGAAGCTTGTGAGGTGAGCGGTAAAGGCCTGCATCAGCCCAGCCTCTCCTGTCAGTGGTCTCAGATCACTCTTCACAGCTTATAAGGCATTTTAAAGCATTTGTCTCGACATATCATCTTAAGAATTACACGACCAGGGAATGAACGGCATAGTCTTACTGGTGGAAGCAGGAATGCTGTACCACCAGTCTTCACTCACACGGAAACAGGACAGTCAGGAATTGTTTCTGATTTCCATAATACCAGAGACAGCACCCTTTCTATGGTACACAGCCTTCCTCCTAACCCAGAAGTTTGTATAAAAGATGCAACGAGTCTTGTGATATAACATCACAGGGACCTCATAAGGAATAATACCTGTGGTGGCTTGGATGTGGAATAACCCCAGAAGGTTCACATGTTAGAACACGTGGTCACCAGCTAACAATGCTATCAGGGAAGGTTGTAGAACGTGTAGTTGAACCCTTACTGGGGGAAGTAGGTCACTGGAGAAGCAGGTCACTAAGGGAAGTGGGTCCCTGGGGCGGGGGTCTTAAAGTTTTACAGCCAGGTCCACCCACTTCCTGCTTTTACCACTTGACCCCTCACCATGATGGAATGATCCCCTTGGATTGCAAGCCAGAGTAAACTTTTCTCCCTTAAATTGCTTCTTGCCATAGCAATGAGAGCGGTAACTACAGCAACACCCAAAGAAAACCTTTCTATAATTATATTTCATTTCACATTGTGTAGCCACATGTTCAGCAAGAAAGGGAAGATTGAGAGATGAGAAATTTCCTCTGGATGGTCTTTCCTTCAGTCTCTGCTCCACACTTTGTCTCTGTAACTCCTTCCATGGGTATTTTGTTCCTCCTTCTAAGAAGGACCAAAGTATCCACACTTTGGTCTTCCTTCTTGAATTCGGGAATATTCTGGAAGGGTCAATTTCTCACCTCTCCACCCCCACATCCTCTTCTTGCTGTGTTCTGTGAGGATAACAACCTAGTTGTGAGCTTCATTGTTGTAGTTGCTTTTTAATTTGTTTATATTAGTAAGATGGTTTTATCTCTATGCCTTCTACTCTGATAAAGCACATTCATGAAGCACACCCAGAAGCTTTCAGTCTGGCTTTAAGTTTAACCATAGCCTTTGAAAAAGGGCCTCAATGACCATCTACAGTACTTGCCAGCAGGGCCTGTGGAAGTAAAGACTTCCATACACCACATGTGCTCTAAGCACAAAATTACAATAATTAGAGATGGCAAAGTCTGAGCAGCCTATCTCCAGGAAGGTTGGAGGAAGATTGTGACAGTGTTTAGTCTAGGCCTGCCCCGTTCTCTTAATGCCACACAGAATGAACAAACCGTGCAAGCTTCCTCCCGTCGAGGAATCCGAGACACAATCAGATGTCTTCTCGGCATGTTTGTTCAATGTCGAGACCCATTCCACTCAATATGTCCTGATCATATTCCACTCAGTTCTTCCCTCTGAAGCACTTAGAAACGTGAATGTGTAAAGGAAACCCTGACCATTGACTCAACAGATATTCTGGGAATCTTGTGAAAAAAAGGCAATGATAGCATTGTGGACTTCGTTAAAAACACAGTTAAAAAAAATGGCCCACCCTCTGAATGACTGGAAAACACAAAGACTTCTCTACTTCTACACTTACTTCAAGGTAGGTATTGGCAAATTGTAGAAAAGGTTCAGATAGGACAGGAGGGTTCTATAACACACCGTGAGCTTTAGGGAGCTAAAAGAAAAAGAAAGTACACACGGGTGGCCTTAAATAGTAGTCATGATGTGACTTGGCACAACAGCAGATGCTACAGATAATAAAGGTCACAGGTGAAAGCAAGAATATGAACAAAAACTAACCATGGGCCAGTGAGATGGCTCAGCGGGTAGAGGCATTTGCTGCCCAAGACAGACCATGTGAGTTCAAACTCCAAAACTCATCTAAAGGCAGAAGGACATGATGGATGCCACAAAGTTGTCCTCTGACCTCCACATGTGCAGTGATGTGCACAGTCGTACACATCTCTCTCTCTCTCTCTCTCTCTCTCTCTCTCTCTCTCTCTCTCTCTCTCTCTCACACACACACACACACACACACACACACTCACACACACACACACACACCAGAGATAGTTGATCGTCTTCAAAATAAGAGAAAGCAGAACACTGTCATGGAACATTTTTATTAGGAATTTGCATGACACTCCAAAGAGCAACTAACTCTAATTGTATAACTTACACACAAACGGCGGAACATTTTAGTGGGGGCACTGCAGCTGTGAAGCATCTACTATATTAGAAGCACAAAGCTCGGCCTTTGACACACATCTGAATTTTAATATCTACAATCATAACATTCTCAGATGGCAAAACTGCACCTTGATAATTTTACACACAAAACCAGCAAAAGTATATTTTGTTGAGAAATCCCGACTCAAGATCAGAGTCTAGAAACATCTATGAAGAAGTCTTATTTATTATTACAAGTACGAAATAAGGAAAAGATTATTTAGGATCAGAATAGTTACTGCTGGGTTTGAAGTAAGATGAAACCCGAGCAATACCTCCAAAGGACAACATCATGTATGTGGTGTATGTATGTGCCTGTAGGTATGTAAGTATGTAAGTATGTATGTATGTACGTATGTATGTATGTATGTACATATGTGTGTATATACATGTGTGTCTGCATATGGAGGCCAGAGGCTGTTGGGCATCTTTGCCAAAGACTTTCTGTCTTGTTTTCATAAAGACCTGTTGACTTTTACTTTATTGTATGTGTCTGCTTAGCCTGCTTCTCTGTGCATCACGTGCATGCCTGGTGACTGTGGAAGCCGGAAGAGGGAGTTGGAGTCCATGGAACTGGAGTTACAGATAAGTGTAATCGGACATGTGGGTTCTAGGGACTTAACCAGGATCCTCTGCAGGGACAGCACGTGTTCTTGGTTGCTAACTATCTCTACAGCCATTCCATCTTATTGTATATTCAGCCACACTGGCTGTCCAGTGAGTCACTAGGATCTATCTGTTTCTGCCTCCTTGGAACAGGGACTACAGAAGATGAACCATCTCTGCAGCAATCCAGATAGCGGTGTTAGATGTGAAGATGCATCAGGACAAGGAACCACAACCTCAAATTATTTCAGAGTCACTCATATCTATAGAATTGTGGAAAATTCGAGATTGCAGAAAAACTAAGAGGAGACAACAGAAGACACATCGCCGTCTGGGGACAAGAAAGAAAACACAAGTGAAAAGAAGAAAAATGTAAAGTTGAAGGATATATTAAAGAGGGAAACAGCAAATCATAAATCTCCCCTTTATATGATTGTGTCAAGCCTGTGCACAGAATCGAAGAGGAGATGGAGGAATGAGAAGGTTAGCCCAATACAGCAAGAGTAGCCACATGCAAGGATATGCTGGTGCCCAATGAGAGAAAAATAAGTCATTGTCTTAAAGGATGTGTAGGAGACTGTTCCTGAAGAAGGTGATTTCTAACCTGCTCTTCCTCACATGCATATTGACAGGTAGGACCCTGAAAAATCTAAAGACCACAGCTTTCTAAGCGAGAGGGCCAGAAGGGAGAAGAGACGCTAAGAACACAAGTACAATCCCATTCTGTCTTCTGGAATCTTACAGTGAGAAAGAGCCTTAGAGGCATTGATCTGGGGCTGATCAGGTGGCTCAATGGTTAAGGCCACCTGCTTACAAGACTGACAGACAGCATCAGTTAAATCCCCAGGACTCACATGGCTGGAGAAGAGAGCCAACTCCCAAGGTTGTCCTCTGACCTCTGGAAGTACCTGTTGTGTCCGTGTGTGTGTACCTGTGTGTGTGTACCTGTGTGTGTGTGTGTTTGTGCGCGCACGCGCGCGTGCGCGCGCACACACACACACACACACACACACAAGAAATAAATAAGTAAACAAACAAACAAACAAACAAGAGATTTTTAGAACTGTATTTTTTTTTTAAAAAAGTAGTTTTACAATGTTAAAAGATACCCAGACATAGTCATCTTGTAGATAACAGTGTTCCTTGTTCCTTGGCCTAGGCGGAGCCTTCCCTTTCTTACCATCCCCTACTGAGAGCTCCCTGGGTTTCCTGCAAAGTTACTCTGGGTAACCCTGAGGGGGAATCACTGCCTTTGCTGCTGTCCACAACTGTTGCCTTCAGATTACTCTACACACCCAGGCTCTGTGTACACTCCTTATCCTTAGGCCACAAAGAGCACACACACACACACACCTTGGGTTTGTGAGCCAGACACAGGAGCAAAGGAGGCTGCGCCTGTCAATCTTTTCATCTCTGAGATACCTATCTCATTAAAATCCAGGCTTCTTTGATGATCACACAGGCTGAGTGAAAACATGCCCTCGGTACTTGGAGGGGATAATTATAAAGAATGGTTTCTATTTTGTCTATAAACTTCTTTTTTGAATATGCAAAATATTTTTATTAAAATCTTGCCATTAATAACATTGATTTTAAGCAAAGTCTTTAATGGTGCTAGAAAAAGACATGCTGGTGTGAAGAAAATTGAGCAAAATGGTAAAATGGTGGTCAAGTTTGAACAGATCCAAACTGAGTTAAATTCAGGGTTTGCTCTCTTTCTTTCTCTTTTCTCTTAATTGGCTAAGCATTTCTGTTTTAATTATTTTGTTGTTGTTGTTTCCTAAAAATCTAAATATGTTCTACTGGCAGTTTTCCCTAGCTCAGAAATGTGTGGCTGCAGTAGGTGTATAGATGCTTTTCACCTTCATTTATGGATGGTGCAGACCCGGGCCTAGAAAGCAAAAAGAGAAACTTGCCCTCCAACTGGTCGACAGCTGCCTTTCCAAGCTGAAAATACGAACATTGACCGTTCATTCATCCTGAGCTATTTTAGGAAAACCACTCATCCTCCAATACAAGGAACATTTAGTTCTGCCTATTTCTAAAAGAGAAACAATCAAAAATTATTCCTGTTTCCGGAAGCTCTTTCACAATCTGGTGGGTTAAAGGGTATCCAAGAGCAGTGACAGAGAACCCTGGCTCACTGGATGGAGAACCCTGGCTCACTGGATGGAGAACCCTGGCTCACTGATGGAGAACCCTGGCTCACTGGATGGAGAACCCTGGCTCACTGGATGGAAAACCCTGGCTCACTGATGGAGAACCCTGGCTCACTGATGGAGAACCCTGGCTCACTGATGGAGAACGCTGGCTCACTGATGGAGAACCCTGGCTCACTGATGGAGAACCCTGGCTCACTGATGGAGAACCCTGGCTCACTGATGGAGAACCCTGGCTCACTGATAGAGAACCCTGGCTCACTGGATGGAGAATCCTGGCTCACTGGATGGAGAACCCTGGCTCACTGGATGGAGAACCCTGGCTCACT